>NW_026555332.1:11700309-11991745 GCF_029017545.1 Prosopis cineraria | reverse complement strand
TTAAAAGTGAGATTTTTTATGCCTCCAGATATCAATAATTGAAGAGAAGACATCATGATTGATAAGGATCACATGGTTCATGTCTGAAATCGGCATATAGAATTTAGGACTTCCCATGCCCCTCAATTGTCTGGTGTTAACTTTCTTGTCTATAAGAAATTTGAATTATTGAGTTTTAAGTCATTTAATCTAGATTTGATTCTTGATTTCTAAAAAAAAATTCTAATTATAAATTTTTTTTTCATTCTGATCTTATTTTTAAAAAGCAACTTAAAATTTTGAAAATTATTCAAATTTAAAAATATGTAAATTGATATTTAAATAATTAAACTAAATATATATAAGATAAAGTATGATAATATGTGTTATGCTATTTCAATATTCAGAATATTTTAATTTACTTCATATTCTATAATCTATACTTCAATGTTCATATTGTTTACTATCCGTACAGGCCATGGAATCTGTAATAATCTATATAAATTATCACTATTTCTTAATCTTAACATCAACATACATCATACATACATCTAATAGATATAAACTTTATAGTAAATAATTACACCATTCATAGGACATCAACGTAACTTAAACTTTATCTCAGACTTTCATGTGACCAAACTTTTAATATATTTTAATAATATGCTATCATATTTTTTGCACATTATTGGGTATCTTTGATGTTCGCGTATTTCTTAAAGAATTCAAATATCAATATCAATATACAAATAAAAATATGAAAAACTATATTATTATTTACAAGTCATGAAAAATAACTTGTGCCGGTTTCTAAGTGAAGTGAATGAGCTTTATAATATTCTCTCTGTCTCATTTTATAATACTTTTTTTTGGAAAAATTGTTAATACCAATTAAATAGATTTAAATACAATTTCAAATTAATTTATTTAAAAGAGAATATAAATTTTTTAAAATTCAGTTGATAAAGCAGAAAGAGAGAGAGAGAGATTTAAAGAGCGAAATGATACGAGACAATTTTGAAATAAATTTCATAAATAAATTATTTTTATTTTTATTCTAACTTCATGATATAAAAACAACAATATGGAAGAATTAAATCCTCCACTCAAAAGGCAAAGTCAGGTAGAAAAAGCCAATCATTAGAGACATGCATGGATATTCAGATGCAGATGGGAGTAATTTAGTGATAGGAAACTGAAAGAAGCAGAATTTGCAGACATTGGCTCATGAAAGTGATACTAAGCCTTATCAGGTGACAGTGAGTCAACATGATACATAATCATTGCAATGAATCCCATACATTCAAAGTATTGTGTCCTCCACTTTTTAGAATTTGTCTCCTCATTTCTAGCTTCCACATGCATATGCATTTGTATGCCAATTCACAAACATGTTTCATTTCTCAAGATAGAGTACACTGAATTGAAGTTATACATACTGTGATCTTGTATTTTCTTTTTTTTTTGAAAAAAATAGGTTTGGATATTTAAAAATATACATTTTAAAATGTAATTAATGTTATTTTTTAACAATTTTCATCATTTTTGCATATTTATCCTTATTTAATCGGGTATATTATTTTAAAATAAATATAAAGGGAGTAAATATTATGTATACCATCTAAAACTTATCAATATTTTTGTTCTTCTACTTTTTCTTTACACTTAATTTAGCTTACAAATAAAAAGTGGTTTAAGATTAGGATTGACTCGAATGGTCAGCTAGTGTGGACCACTACTTAGATATAGAACTGACTCGGTTCGACTCATTAACTGACCTATTTTGAATTGGACGAGTTTGACAAACCTACAATTAACCCAGAGAAAGCTTGCTTGTCTTGGGTGGATCCCGTGAGTAGAGGTAAAATTGGCATCTAAGAAATCCTAAACACTTCAATCTTACATGTTGTGGTGTTTTTGTGTTGGCAATTAGTACATATTATGAATTTGTAGTTTTATTGTATTAATAACTTGGTACATTGTAGTTTTTTTTTTTTGTCTATTTAATGTTTTATTTTTTATGTGTGCTCGCACATACACAAATATTATTTCTTATTTAATTGTTACATTATCTATTCAATTTTCAGTTTCAACGATTGAATTATGAGAGTGAAAAATTCTTACATGGACCTGGTCTTCTACATCATCCATGCTCCTTTCAATAAAAACATGTTATGTTACACTAATTTAATCAAATAAAATATGATGTCTATTATTATTATTTTTAATTACTTCATTTTTGAAATAGAGTGTCTTTTTAATTTCTTTGTATTTTTTATAACAAAATGAATTTATATTTTCAACCATTTAATATGGCATGATTTTATTAGATAAAGCATAAATGACAGGTACATTGGGTTCATGCAAAAATTTCTCTATTTCATAATTCCTAAATAAAATTAAATTATTACAAAAAAGTATTTTTCAAAATCTTTTTCCTGTTAAGTATGTTTAATATTTGTATTAAACGGAAACACGGAGGCATGCGTGATTTTAGAAAAAATATTTAATTTAAAAAAATTAGTTAAGTAGGTTTGTTACGTTCCTGCGTATTAATAATATAACTTAATGTAAATTTTATAATAATTATTATTTATGGTGATGGCTGACAAAATATAAAACTAGACTTAAAGAAACTGTATTTTGTCAGGTAAAAGAGCACATCAAACTAAATTATAGGTCTAAAAATATTTAAAATTTAAAACTCATTTTTCGTATAATATTTTTTTAACTTTTTAAAACGATATAATTTAACCTCTATCATTAATAAAATTAATTTTAACTGTTAGTTGATAAAAAAATTGACATAAAAGGATTCAAGATTACAAGATAGACCAATAAAATTTTTCTTGTCATTTCCTATAATTTTGAGTCTTTGTTTGTAATTTTCAAGCCCTTTATTGTATTATTCTGTCTTTTTATATAATTTTTAAGGTCATTTAATGTTAAAGTTAACATTTGCTAACACTAAGGGTCAAATTACAATATTTTTAAAAATTGAAGGAGTCAAAATGAATTTAAATCACAAATAGTCATAGTTTTATAGTTTAGAGGTCAATCTATATTTTACTATTTTTTATTTTGATATAAATATACAACTAATAAAAAGTCACATTATTTATAAATAATCAAAGTATAACTTAACTTTAGTTTCGTATATTTTTAAAATTTTTCTCCATGTATTTTATATTCTAATCATGTTTTTTAATTCTTTTAATATTTTTCTACAATATTTCAGCCATATTAAAATAATAAAATTATTAAAATTATTAAAAAATACTGAAAATTATTATTTATCTGTGTAATTTATTATATTTTTGGTTGAAAATTTAGACTTACGAAAATGTGGGTTCATTTCATCGTAAATCGTAAGGGCCTGAAATCACGTTGAACTTCCTCTAACGAAACGATTTGATGTGACTGGCCAGCGAAGAAATTAGCGTAAATTGTGAAAAGCAAAATAGAAATTTCTTAATGTTGATCATGCAATCGACAAAGAAGGGAGTGGAATAGGAATTTAGTAGGCATGTGGGTCTTCCCCAATTGATGGGTTTTCTGGACTTTGAACATCTAACTCAATTCAATTCCATCACAAAAGGAATTATTAAAATTAATATTTAGAGTAAATTTTTAGGATCTCTTTAATTTGATTAAAGTGACACAATTTATCAAAATAAAAAATATGCTGTACAGATTTATATGAATTTTAGTAAACAAGTAGGTGTAATCTTAATAAATATTCGTAAAAATTTGAGTAACTTATTTTTTTTATTTATATGAGGGATGTGTGTATATTTTAAATTTTTTTAATAGAAATATAAATATATATAATTTTAATAAATTATGATAAAAATATATTTTAAAACTTGTACGTATACTTTTGAAATTAAAATATAAAAATTTTTGCCCCTTGAATAATTTTCTGTGTCTTTCACTTAATCTCGTTTCAGTGCTACATAA
Source organism: Prosopis cineraria (assembly GCF_029017545.1). Lineage (NCBI taxonomy): Eukaryota > Viridiplantae > Streptophyta > Magnoliopsida > Fabales > Fabaceae > Prosopis > Prosopis cineraria. The sequence goes on along the minus strand of NW_026555332.1, from coordinate 11,987,806 downwards.
TATTCTCCTTCCTTCAGGCCCCACCAAAAAAAAAAAAAAAAACGCGCACACAAACACACATACATATTCTCCATCACTATTCCTCTGAAACAGTATGTAAGAAAATTGCAGAAAAGGGGAAAAAAGAGGGGGAAGAAGAAGAAGAAGAAGAAATTAATGAACAGCTCTCACAAGTCTTACTATATATCTCGCTTTCGATTGAAATCCAGTCATAGAGATGCAAATCAATCAGAGCATCAAAGAAGAAAGAAAAAAGGAGAGATTTACAGAGAGAGAGCATAATATAGAACAAATATAAGAGATAAAACAATAAATGATAAATCATGGTACCTGGAGAGAATTAAGAGACAGCAGAAGCAGGATCTTCAGCAAGCTGAGAGTGAAATTTCTGGGTGTGCTTTCTGCAGCAGCAACCTGGAGAGATTTTCCTTCCCCTCTTCTGTTTTCTGGGAAAAATTGTTGAGAGAGAGAGAGAGAGAGATGAAAAAGCAAACAAGGTGATTTGTGAAGAACCCAGAGGAAGGAAATGGCAGGCCAGCTTCCTTGGCCTTTTTTTGTTTTTGTTGTGGGGGAAGAGAGAGAAAGAGGGATGTCGAAAGCAATTTACTTGGTAGGTTTTCTAGCTCCAATTGACTCAGTGCCGGTATTTATAATTTATAGTTATAATAAATACTATTATTTAATAGAAGAGGAAAAAAAAGAGAAGATGGTTGGCCAAAAAAAAATAATAATTGCACCTTAAAAATAATTGCACATATATTGAGTGTAGTTCAATATTTTCACCTTAAAAACAAATTCCACACTTGAGGCCCCGAGATAGATAAATATTAAAATTTATTGGGCTTACAAAGAAATTATATATGTTTCTTCAATAGGCTTCATATGATCAATGACAGAGTTAGAACCGAAAGTTAGGAAGCACAGAATAATTTAATAAAAATATTATTTTTAAAAATTAATAATTATACTGGGACTAAAATTGTAATAACATAAATAGTTTTATCATCATTTTTTATTTTAAAAAACTATATTAAACAAATTAATATAGTCTTTTATTATAAATATACTCTTTATATCTTATCTAGACTATTAAAATATTATATATTTAATAAGTTTTTTAGCCTAAATATTTTTCATTTAATTCAAAAGGTGTAAAATATGAAGAGTAAGAGGTGCAAAATTATATATTTTATATATCCCACTTGTAATTTTCCTAAAGTACCCCCTCATGCCAACGTGGCTCTATCAATATATATGATATTCTGTTTTTTTTTCCTAGCTGGATTATACATGAATTACCGCTTGCATGTAATGTTTTGATACATTTTCTCTATACATATCTCCTAGCTAGATATGTAAACACATTTTTCACCTGTGATATACTTAGTGAGGGAAACAACACAGATTGTTAATAAATTGCCATGATATAAATATACCATCATGTATAAATAACCTCTTGAAGGTAAAGTTATGGGAATCAAAATCAAACATGCATGTCACATATGCCTGATCAATTGACTTGATCCTAATTAAGTTTAATAAAATAATCACAGGTAATGATTCCTCAAACATATCATATCAAAGGCAAAATTCCACTGTAAATTAATATTATGTAAGTAATTGTGCTATGAAACATCCATATATGATTCTTCAAGACCATATTTTATTATTTTTCTTGAAGAAAATGATTTTGATTCATGTCTAATCATCTTAACATCTTTCTTTAACAATCAAGTTTTTTAAATAATCTCTTCAAGAAATTCAGTAATGCTGAATATATAAACCAATTTTTATACAGGTCAATATGTAATTTAATGACAAAGAAAATCTCTCAAAGTATTTATAATCCTTTGTCACTTTGAATCTTTCTAAGATTTTTATGTCAATATCACTATCAAGAGAGAAATATGCAACAATAACATTAATTAGACGCGCATCAAATTTATATTATGCTCAACTAATTACATATCCAAAAACAATTTCATCCACCACAAGATAATACATTGATACATATATGAATCTTTGTAAAACATTAATTCCTATTTGTTTCCTGCATAAATACTTAAATAAGTACCAAACCTCAATCTTAAATACTTGAACGATCAACGCAATAAACACTACAACACCATTTTGAACTCAAAAGGATGAAAAACAAAGACACAAAAAGCAATACGTATCCATGAAGTCCTCCTTATAATTTGATACAACATCATGAGGGAGAAGCCCAGACCGCAAAAATTAGCTAATATTAAAGATAATGATACATAAATCCTAAATAAGGAAACTAATTATTAAAAATCCCATCTACTTATAAATACTAAAGTTTAATATGCAAATATAGAAGTTTGACTTATGAATTGTGTGAAGATAAAATTAATTTTTTATTTTAATGGATTGGGGTCTTCCCTCAATATCGCAGTTGAGCATTTTATCACAATAATTTTTTAATAAAATAAAATAATACATATCTCCCCCAACTTCTTGTCGTTGCATGGAACTTTGTCGGTGCACGTGCAACTCTACAGTTGGACAATTTTTTTAAGAAATCAATTTGATTGATTAATTTAGCCGGCCATCAATTTATAGTAGTATTATGATTTAAAATATTTAATTTGTATTAAGCTATAAATTTATTGTTCCGTAGCGTAATTTAGTGGAGATGTAATTGTTTAATTTTTATGATAAGCGCTTACTTTCTTTTTGAAAACAAAAAAAAAAGTTTTTGAAGCCTTTATGACGCTATTGTTGCAAAGATAGTAGGTTAGGTAATTTAAATTCTGGATGGTTGATAAATAATATCTTATTTTAAAATTTTTCTGATAATTTTTAATTCATGATTAATTATTAATTTATAAAATAAATTGCTAAAACTTCTCTATACGCGATTTTCTCACTACCAGAGCTATAGTCTGTACCCAAAAAAAAAAAAAACCCCCCAAAACTTGAAAATATACTTAACCATGTTCAGGGATATACTCTATATTAAAAAGGATAAAAAAATTTAAATCAAATTTCTTATAATAAATACGCATAAAGATAATATACTCTGTCAAAATTATTTACGTTATTTAATTAAATATTTTCTAAGCTTATATATATATATATATATAAAAATTCATCTTTTAATATTTAGATGAGTAATTACTTTTATATTTTTATATTTCCTCTACTATTCTCTCTCTCTCTCTCTTCAATTTTCTTCTTCTTTCTCTTGCATGGGTTTGTATTTTTTTTAGTTTCAGAGGCCTCAAGTATATTTAATTTTTTTTTCTCCTTCCCTCTTTTCCTTTTTTTTTAAATGTCTTGTTATATTTTTTTTATCTTTCATTTGTTCATTTTTTTAGTTTTTTATCCCTCAATCGAATGACTCATGATATTATGTTATATGTCTCTTAACAATATGACATATAACATAATTTTATTAGTAAGGTGAGATATACATGAATAATTATCAGAAAAATAGAAGATGAGGATTGTTAAAATATGTGATGGGAATTTCAATATCCTGGGGATAATAATTGATGTAGGAATTTTGTCTTCACTCATTAAAATTTTGAAAAAATTACACAAAAGTATTAAAAAAGAGATTTAATTATTAAAAGGTCTCATGAAATGCTTAAAATATTTTTAAGTTTTAAATTATGCGTATTAAATGTACATGACTTAAAAATTGAGAGTATTTTATGTATTTTATAAAATTTTTGATAATTAAATTTCTTTTGTGAGATTTAGATATAATTTTTTTTTAAATTTTCTCAAATCGCATGCTTTATGGGGAAAAAACACGTGAATGCAAAACGGAAGAAGAAGACAACAAAACATGTGAACCGGCGAACCGCTTAATTAATTGGACAGGGAGTTATGTCGGTTTAATGACTTAGCTCAATCAGATGTTTTAAATTCGAGCCATGAAAATACAACGTCGATGGTAACTTCTGCCCCCAAAAAGTTTAATGTGTTTTAGGGAATTTTTATTTCTCACCTATTAATTTAAGAGTAGCTAGTATAATAAACTTTTTATATAATATAATTTTTTAAAATTTTAAAAATAATGCATTGAATACCTTGTTGTTTAAAAGAAATTAATTTTACTTGTTAATTGACAGAAAGAATTATAAAAAAAAAGACTTAAAATATAGAAAAAAGATTCATAAAATTAAAAATAAATACTCTATAAAAAATTAATATTGATTAAGTTTCTAAAATAATGGTTGATCAAAATCATATTTTAATTTTACTTACATGAATAATAAATAACATTATTAATTTAAGAGTATTTAGTATAATAAACTTTTTATGTAATATAATTTTTTTAACTTTTAAAATAATATATTGAATACCTTATTGTTTAAAAGAAATTAATTTTAACTGTTAATTGATGAAAAAAATTATAAAAAAACTTGAAATAGAGAAAAAATATTCATAAAATTGAAAATAAATATTTTACAAAAAAATTAGTATTGATTAAATTTTTAAAATAAAGATTGATCAAAGTCATATTTTAATTTTACTTACATGAATAATAAATAATATTTATATTTTGTTATTTATATGCAATTTAGGAAGCTTAATTGATGTTAATTTTTTATTGGATATTTATGTGTAATTTTATGAGTTTTTCTCCCTAATTTTAAAGGTTATTTTCTACAATTTCAAAATCAACTAATAGTCACTTTTTAATGTAAAATGCTAAATGTATCATTTTTAAAAATAAAAAAAAATATATCACAAAAAAATTTAAAATATTAGGTTCTCATTGATAAATATTGAGGGCTAAAAATCTCAAGTTTTAGTCTGGCTCTGTTTCAATTAAATCTAAATTCTTACTAAATTCTTGGATTAAAGGGAAAAATATATCAAAATCTTTTCACAACCAGATATTGTTAATTTTTTTTTTAAACAATATCACCGAAACTTGAAAAAAATAATATATATATATATATATATATATAACATTGACGTTCACCCATATGCTTTGACAATGACGAGACAAGTGTCACTCTCTAAATGGTTCTTCGTCCCGAATCAAATTATTCTTCTCTCTCTCCTCGACCTGTTGCTGTTTCTCACCGCCAGCGATACTCTCGAAGTCATTCCAGTTGTGAGAACCGGCGATGAGTCGTCCTCCGGTGTGCATCCAAAACCGTCGCTGGTATTTCCGGTGACTTTGCCGCAGCTCATTAGCTCTTCCACGACTGGGGAGTGGCCGAGGTGTCGCTCGAATTCCTCCATCGTTAATTTCTTCCCTGTTTGCAGATCGATTAGTCTTATTCTGTTTGAACTCTTACTCTGTTCAGAGAAGAATTTGCAGGAGATGAAAAGTCGGTCACGTCAGAGTTAGAGCTTGAAGAAGACCACCCGAAAGGGATGTTATGAAAAAATCTTCCCATCCTCTGTTTTTTTTTTTTTTTAAAGAAGAAATCTAAATTATTGTTTTCGTTGGTGATTTTCTTTCAGGCCAAGTCCGTGTCCCTTGCCGTTGAGTACCAAAAAAAAAAAAAAAAGACCATAGTTAAGATGAAAGAGATGGAAGAATGTGGATTTTTTTGAAATTATTTTTTTATTATTTTAAAAATTAGTGTTTTGCAAAACATGTTTTAAAAATAAAAAAATAAAAATTTATATTTTTCACATTATCCCTCATTCTTTAAAACAATAAACTCAAAATTGGTTTGAGAAGCCAATTTTCATGCTCGTTTCTTGGCTAAATATGCTTGTGATAAAACAGGTGAAACTCATACTTTTGATTAGTCACCACCTTTTTGTATATAGGTGGTGGATAATAAAAAGAGAATGTTTAATTAGGTTAGTTTTATTTTTGTTGCTTAGTTTTTCTTTGTAATTAAAATAAAAATTCTGTTGTTCTATTCTTTTGAACAATATTTAGTATTTTTTTCTTTAAAATATTTTTAAAAATAAATTATTACATATATTTTTTTTTTTTTTATTTTGAAGAACGTAAACCTGTTTTCAAAACAGGTTGTTAAACAAACCCTCAGCTTTTGTTTGTTTGGAGTTTTCTTGGGTTTTTTTTATAAATAATAATATCATTTAAAAAAATACTAATATCATTTATTGATATTGTTCTTAGGATTTGAGTTTAAGATTTATTATTATTATTATTATTATTATTATGATTATGTTATTATTTTACTTTTTCAAGTGATCCGGTTATTGCATGCGATTACAGATCTATCAATTCAATTTTAAGCAGTGCCTTCATTGCCATCTCAGTTTAAACCAAATTGCAGTACTCCCCCTTTTCTAATATTTTAACACATCAAAACATGCCAAGAATTAGGGTTTGTCTGTGTTTTCAGTTTTTAAAAACTGTTTTTTTAACAAAAAAAACATAAAAATTTATTCGAATAAGTAGTTTCAATTTAATTATTTTTAAAACTATTTTTTATTTTTAAAAAAAATAAAAAAATTTAAATTGTTTTCATTTTACTTTTTATTTTTAAAATACACTTGATTATTAAAAATTATAATTACTTTGATCAATTTTTATCATAAATTACCATAATTAATTAACTATAATCATCACTATCAATTTAATTTTTAATTCTAAAATTATTGTTAAATTAATATAACTAAATGGATGTTCGTTTTGTTTTGTTTTTTAAAAAAAATTAAAATTTTTTGTTTGATTGTTATAAAAACTGGTGTTTTGTAAAATATATCTTAAGAATGAAAAAACAATGAAATATATGTTTTTTGTATTCTTTCCTATTCTTTAAAATAATAATTTCAAAACACGTAAAATATATTTTTATTTTTCTATTCTTCATAATGATATTTAATTTTATTCTTCAAAATATTTTTCAAAAACACATTATCAAACATTTTTTATTTTTTTGTGGAACAAAAACTTGTTCCAACAAATTGTGAAACAACATATTACAAAATAATTTTTAAAAATAAAAAGTAACTCATCCATTAAAAAATATATGATATGTTTTGAGGGTTATTATATGTTAAAAAATGTATGCATTTTTAGTATTTTAAAATATGATCATTACATTTTTTAAAGTTTTAAAATAAATAAATTATTTTATATTTATTTTAAATTAAAATATTTTATTAAATAAAAATAAATATATAAAAATAGTATTAGTTGAAAGATAAATAATTATTTTATTAAAAATAATATTTAATTAAAAATAGTTTATATTTTTTAAAAGAAGAGCAGAAACAAGAAATTAAAAAGGCTCTCATAATGCTGCAGTGTGCATTGGGTTATGAGTTATGACATTTGCGTACAAGCGTGAAGGGATTTTTCAGTAATCCGGATTGGTGTGTAGGAGCGTGTGTGGTCAGAGACGAAGTTTGAGCATGCAGAGACAACAACAACATTGTCAGGAAGAAAGTGAAAATGAAGCGTGATGGAGAGATGAAGAAGAGGGAAAAGAAGTAGAACACGCAAGTGGAAGAAAAACAAATCTGAGGGCGACACGTATACTTTCACGTGTCAAAGCAAATATTTTTATGATAACGACGTCTCAGTTCACGGTAGAGTAATATTATATCGTTTTTAAAAATTTCAAAACGATATTGTTTCAAAAAATAAATCAGGTGTTCATTGTGAGAAAAGTTTTACAACGTTTTTGTTCTTTTTTTAAATTTTTTTTTACTAACATTTTTGTTCTTTAATTCTAAATTCTTTCAATTCCACATAAGACAAGCTCAAAATACAACATGATGGAAAAACAAAAAGATTATGTGTGAAAATATTGCTGGGGTTCTTCGCATTGTTGCATCACATTCACATGCCTTGCAGAAGAAAAGATGAAACCATTTAATGCGCCAATTAAATCCTCAACCAACATCCAATTTAACATTTATTAAAAAAAATCTTATCCTTTTTCAGTTGCAATGCATTATTGTTAAATTCTTAAGTTAATTTTATAAGTTTATTAATTTTATATTTTTAACTTCTAAAATCATGTTAATTTATTTATAAATTTAAATTAAATAAAACTCGATTAAATTCATGAGTTGATTTTTCAAATTTACTACTTTTATGTTTTTTAATTTATAAAATTATTATAATCTGTTCATAAACTCATTAAGTAAAATAAATATATATTGGGTAAAACTTGATTCATAAAAGTGGTAAGATCCAGCTCAATAGAAAATGAAACTAAAAAAAACAAAAACTAATATTAAAAAAAAAACATAAAATACAAAAAATAAGTTACCCAATTTTAAAATTTTTTATATTGAGTAAATAATAATTGAATGTAGATAGATTTAATTTCAATAATTTATATTTAAAATATATTTAAATTAAATTATGATTATATTTTATATTTTATTTATTTATTTTATACTTTTAAAAGTTATTTATTAATAGAAGTAAACTCTCATGAGTTTACTTTTCGAGTCTACTTTTTAAATTTATATCTTTATTACGAGTTTATTTAAATTTGTGAGTTTAACAGTCTTGTTGCAATACATTTCTAGGGTCACAAAAGCTATTACTAATTACTAATTCATTAAAAAGGACCAAAGTTTTTTCCCATCATTTTCTATAATTTTTTTGAGTTCTTGATTGTAATTTTTGAGTCTTTTATTCTATTTTTTGGTCATTTTTTTATAATTTTTTGAGATATTTTTTATCATTTTTTGATCAACTAATAATTAAAGTTAATTTTTGTTAATGATAAAAACTAGATTAGACTAACTTTAGAATCTATCATATAGCTTAATTTAAAATTTAAGAAATAATTTATTTATTTATCTAATTAAAAATATGAAATGCGTGGAGGGGTGAGGGAGAGATATTAAATAGTGCATGGGACCACTGGCCCAAAAAAAAAAAAATTGTGCATGGGACAAAATGGTTCTGGACTTGTGTGAATTGTGAAAGATTGTTGAGAAGAATTGAAGTGTGCAGCACGTGATTGTTGAATTCAAAGGAGAAGAGTGGTGGAGATTGAACAGCAAGATCAACATGAATTGGAGTGAATTGTTATCCTTTTTGAAATTAATTCCAGACCTGAAAAATTAGCTAAAAGGTGATAATTCCAAAATTAATGAACTGAAAAATGAATTGCCATGTAAAAAAAATTAAAAGAGTCCAAAGTGTAGAATATGGAATTGGTGAGGAGATTAAATGGAGTTCAATGGAATAAAAAATGGTTTGGAAAAAAATTAAAAATAAATAAAAATAAAATAATAGAAGAAATGAAAATAAGAGAAAGAAAATTTCCCTATCTATCCCTTGCTTCTTCTCTTTTCCACACATAAAATAATAAAATAAATAAAAATTATTTTAGGAAATTAAAATTAATATTCAATAAAATCTAAAAAAGTATGCAATAAATTTCAAAAATTTCTTAGAAATATTTCTTTGTCTTTTAATCACAAATACAACCCAATTATTCCAAAATATATGAAAACAAGTACTAAATACTAAAATAAGATAAGTAAAAATATGTAAAATATGTTGATTATTAGTGAAGGATTTGCGCGGCCCATGATTGCCAAGTGTTAAAAATTATTGAGCAGAAGGGGTATATGAATGATCCGTTGTTAAATGTACTACAAAATTTTTTTTTGGACCAACAAATGTACTAAAATCACTAAAATACAAGCTTTTGGTGGCGACTACAATTCGTTGCTAAAAGTTTTTAATAGCAATTTTTCACTATTAAAAAGTTATCGCTATAATAATTATTGTTAATAATTTTTATTTGTCGTCATTAAAATATACTTTTAGTGACAACAAATGATGCTATCAAAGGTTTTTTGTTGTTAAAAGTATTTTTGACGACAACAAACAAAAATTTTTTAAAAAAATATAATTTATTTTATGTCACATCACTCTGCTATATTACATCATGTAATGCCACATCACTTATTATATATGTGACAGATGATATCACGTCACTTGCCATCTTGTGTCACATCACAGCTCACATATTGAATAGATGATACCACATCATCCCCCACCACTTTATGCCATGTTACATGCCACATGTGCACCTCCTCAAGCCACCTCATGTGTTATACTACCATCTCGTGCCACATCATCTACCATATATGTGACAAATGATACCACATCACTTGCCATCTTGTGCCATATCACAAGCCACATGTTTGACAGATGTTGCCACATCACCTCGCCACTTCATACCATGTTACATGCCATGTGTGCACCTTCTCAAGCCACTTCATATGCTATGCCACCATCTCATGCCACGTTACCTACCACAAGTGGGGAGAGGGGTCTTTTCACTTTTTCTCCTCCATTTCCCTAATTCCTACCACTCAAATTATTTTATTAAATAATTTTTTTAAATGATAAAATTAATGAATGGTGGAGATGGGAGAAATAGAGGGAAAAGAAGTGAAGAGACCCTAAATGCCCACATGCGTGCTTGCTCAAGCCACTTCATGTGCCACATCATTGTCACGTGCGCACGTCACCTGTCACATATGTGCCTCCTCAAGCCACCTCATGTGTCATGTCACATATTTGTTGCAAAATATAACAGCTAAAGTTTAAACTTTTGACCTCTCCCACCTTCAAGCCTTAAGTCTCACTTATTTATTAGTTGAACTGAAATGTATCTACAGTTATTATATACGAAATTAAATATATGTTATATAATTGCATACACATATATCAAATAATATATTATTAAAAAGATACATATAGTTTATTTTTTTTAATTATTAATATGACAAAATGATTTATATGAATATTTAATTATAATTTTAGTAAAATATTATTTTTTATCAGTAAATATTATTTTGTTGAAAAATGAACTTAAAATAAATAATTTTTAAATATTAAATAATATTCTTATATACACTGTAACCAATTTTTAAATTTTATTTTTATTTTTTAAATGAAAATTATCAAGTATATAATTTATATATAAATATGTATCATATTATTTTATGTTAAATATATTTTACTTTTTTTTTCCATATTTTTCTCAAAATTGATAAAGTAAATGATTAAATTTTTATCTTCTATTAAAATAGCTAAATGATTTCCCCTCTTTTATTAAAAATAAATTAGTTATTCATATCATTTTTAGTAATAATTAGTTATAAAAATTATTAGTAACTTCTTTTTTATAACAATGAAAACCTAAATATACTAGGAAGAATTACATGAAATTCTTGTCCAAAAGCCATTAGAGCTCAGTAGAAGAAGTAGAAAATATATGTATATCAAGTTAAGTATCAAGTGCGCAATATATTAAGTAATTTACAATATCATTTACATCTCACGATATTTGTACAATTTTAACATCCCAATGCCATTTATGTATTTTTATATAAGTAATAATTTATGTATAATTTAACCTAATTATAATTGAAAGTAATAATCTATGAAGATTTTAATTTATCATATTAAAATACTAGCTTAATAGCATAATTCTTAAAAAAAATGAGCCATATATGTCTAAAAAAAATATTATGAATAATATAAAATTAGAAATAATTTAATAATTAAACTTAGCATATTTTGACTATTTTTTTGTTTCATCATCCTATATATCATTTATTTCTAATTATATACATAAAATGAGAAATTTAATTTCATACATATCTTTTGAATGGTTTATTTAATTTCTAATTTTTAAAAAAATTCATAATTTTTTTAAAATTTAAATTATAATTTTACAAATGCTGCTGCTAGAAGTAAATTATATAAATTATTTTTATAAAAATAATTTTGGTGGCAACAAATATTACCATCAAAAGTGGATTGTATTAATTATTTTTAATTTTTAAACTATTTTTTATAAAAATACTTTTGGTGGTGATAAATATAGCCATCAAAAGTGAATTATATAAATTATTTCTTATAAAAATATTTTTCATGGTGATAAATATTGTTGACAAAAGTTAACTTTTAGCAGCGACAAATCAAAGTCGTCGCTAAGTCACTGTCAAATGTCTAGTTTTGGTGGTGATATTTAAGTGTCGCTGCTAAAAGTATAGTTTTTGGTGATGACAATTTGTCATTGCGGTGGTTTTGATTTGTCGTTGTTAAAATTTCACTTTTGAGTCATCGCCAAAAGTTATATTTTTTATAGTGAAAATCTTACTTTACACACTTTCACCATACAAGAGGAAGTAGTATGGTTCAGGATGAAAATAAAATTGAAGCTTATAAATTAAAATCTACAAATTAATTGTTGGGTTACTACTCATTTGTTAAGTTCAAAATTTTTGGTAAATTTTGAAAAATGATAACTAAATCTATAAAAATCGTGGAAGGATACTCTAAAGTTTTCTTGAAATATCCTGAAGTTTTTTACATGATAAAAATACATTTAAACCTTTGTACATTGCCAATAATATTTTCCCAATACTGCACTGTTCTAGAATTGATTATGTTCTATAACTTGCAAAATTCATAATTCAAAGTTAACACATCCAAATAACCTGATTTAGGACTTTTTGGAAAGCTTTACATATCTAGTTTGCCTATAAAAATTCTCATGAGCATGGAAATTGATTTACTATATGGTGAGCAATGAAACAATAATCTATCTTCAAAAAGAGCCTAATTTAGACAGCACCAATCATACATATTAAAACCATATTTTTAAGGCCAAATTTGTTAAGAATCACTAACTAATTAAATAAATAAAAGAAAAGTTCTAGAGTTTTAGAGAAGCAAGTTAATGATATTGAAATGAGAAAATCCTAGAATGATGTAGAAGCTGTGGGAACCGACTTGGCTATGACAGTAAAAGAAGAAGGACCGAGAACGAATGATCTGACCAACATTTGCAAGTATAAATAGATGGCTTGGATTGTTTTGTGTACCTAGATAAGATGAAAGAAAAGAATAGTGTGTGAGGGTGAGGAAAGAAAGAGAAAATAAGTAATGTGTGTGGTTGTGGCCTTGTAGAGTGTCAAAAAAGTTATGTGGGGAGGAAAGAAAGAAAGAAGGAGTGAGTGACGTGAGAGGAAGTGAGACCATAAGGACGAATAGATTATGTTGGTGTAAATTATAGAAAGAAAGAAAGAGTGAGTGACGTGAGAGGAAGTGAGACCATAAGGACGAATAGATTATGTTGGTGTAAATTATAGCATGTGCTTAAAATAAAAGTTTACTTTTACATTAGTCTCTTTATTTTTCCATCCTCAAATTTCAACATTTGGTATTAGAGCTAAAATTATTGGTGTAACATCTTAAAATTTAATTTAAGGGTTAATTAAATCAAGTGAGAAAATAAGAATTTTTTAAGTATTTAAGTGAGTTTAAGGACTTAATTAAGGAGATAATTGTATAGACGATTTAATTTAGAAATTTTGTGAATTTGAGGTGTTAATTGAGAAATCATGCATAATTGAGGTTAATTATTATTTAGGAATTTAATTATGGTTAAAATTGGGCCTATAATCATGTATGAGAGTTATTTGAAATCCAAATTAGGTTTTGGGTCAAATATGAGCTTAAAGTATTGGGTTAAAGTGAAAATTCGCAAACCATATAGTTTGCCGTAGTGAAAGAAGTGTTTGCCATGCAAAAGTAGTGTTGTCCGTGGCAAAAGTGACATTTGCCATAGTGAAAAACAAAAAATTAGACTTAAAGGTCTCCTCGCAAAATAGAAGCAGGGGAGGGAGTTTTTGGTGAGTTTTGATCAATTTTCTTTAGTTTTGTTAGGGTTTCAACTTCTCCATGAATATATGATTTTGGTATGAGATAATTATTGGTCATGAATTCTTGACTTGATAATTTGCACTTAATTGTGAGATAAATTAATCAAGTTTGCATATATGATATGCCATTGAGTAACATGAGCATGTTATATGATTGTGGATGGGTGAAAATTCACTTGAATGAGCAAGAGTGTTATAGAAAATCTATATGGTGTAGCTACCATTGAGATTTGTGCAAGATGGTTGGTATATTTGCTCATAGTGTGTTTATATCCATTGTCTCTTTAGGATGGCATATGTGATCACGCTTGCTTGTGATCACCAGTTTCCCATGGGGAATCATATGGGTCATGGCAACCATGACACTCCAATATTTAAGAATGCAGAATCCATGGTTAGAGAGGGGGAAGTAGGTATCTTGGTCAGGTACACCTCCACAATTGGAAAGTAGATCTAATCTAGTCATATGGATTCATCCTCTATGATTCAATTGCTCATAGATTTAATCAGAAAATATAAGGAAATGAATAAAGACGAAATGCATATAATCATGTATAAGTATCATCATTGCATTATATGCCTTGTCATTAAGTATTGATAGTCTTATGATACATGCTAAACATTGAAAAATTGTTAATTGTGATGTCTTGCCTTACATGCTTGTATTTGCCACAATTTTACATACTTGAAGTTATATGCCTTGGTTATTGAAATTGTAAAATCTTACTTCTATCCTTTAATATTGTTCTAGCTGATATTAAAGTGTTTGGTGAAGAGGGAAATAGCAAACATTAGAGATGCATAGCTTTTTAAGCAAAGTCTTTAGTTGTTTTGCTCTCATTTTGTTCTGTTTCAAAAGCTCAACTCTTTTTTCATATTTTCTCAATCTTTAGGTATTGATGTAATCCTAAGTCACCTCAAGCCATCAATAAAAATTAGAATATAGTTGGAAGTATTTTAGGTCATCTTCCAAGAGAGAAAATGTATATAGATTTTAAACCAATTACCACAAGTTAACAATGATTCAAGAATATCTAAGAGTACAAGAAATAGATGTTTATAATTTCATATTTATGTGTAAGGAAATGAATATATGAGATGATGAGCTCAAGTTAGAATTTCTTATGATAATCCTTAAATTCTAGATGTGCAATCACACTTATAATCACAATGGGCTTAATGAAGAATACTTCAAAACCTTCAAAGTGTAGTGAATTATTGAACCCAATGATTACTTAAGTATTTAAGTCAAGTAAATTAAGTGGTGAAAAAACTTCTTAAATCAAATTCATATAAACTCATAAAGATATAGCTAGAGTCTCAAAAGAAATCTGAATAAGAACAGCAGGAACATATGAATACATTCGATAAAATTAATATATATATATATATGTATGTATGTATGTATGTTAAGAAATAAAATTTAACGAATAAAAATGTTTTTGCTGTTTACGTGTCATTTTCTGAGGCCGTTAATTTTATAATTTGGTTTTGCTGCTTCATATTTAAAATGAACTTCAGATTAAAGCACCAGTTTGGCTTTCCCTAAGACATGCACAGGCAAAGGAGGCAATAATCAGTTTGTTGATCTCCTTAATTTATTTAATAATAAAAATAAAATAAAAGATAATAAATAAAGACAATGAAATATGGAAATTAATAAACAAACTGGGTTTCTTGGGGCAATCACATCGTTATCTATCAAGAATCAATCAGCACGCGAAGATAACTAATATTTAACTCGTTGCGTCATAGAAATTTCTCAAATATAATATCAAGTTCAAATCTTATAAATTAAAAACCCATGTTATAAAATTTCCTCTTACGTAAAGCCTGACACGGCTCAATTATAAATTAATTCATTAATTAGCAATGCCAAAAACGCATAATTGTTCTAAAAAAGTGAAAAACAATAATTTAATAATTGTTACTCCATCCATTCAAAAATAAAAAGCATTTTTTAAAGAATTGGATGTTAAAATATATAAGGTATTTTTATTATTTTAAGATATAATTATTTTTTTTAGAGTATCCTTATTGATAATAAATTTATATTTATTGCAAGGTATTTAATAAGGTTAAATATAAAAAAAAATAGAGTTAGTTTGAAAGTAGGCAATAATTTTATTGAGGATGAGATTCAGTTAAAAATATTTTATATTTTTTAATGGAGTGAGTATTTGTTAAGATGTGAATCCTCAATTAATTATTTTTTT
Organism: Prosopis cineraria; assembly: GCF_029017545.1. Lineage (NCBI taxonomy): Eukaryota > Viridiplantae > Streptophyta > Magnoliopsida > Fabales > Fabaceae > Prosopis > Prosopis cineraria. The sequence goes on along the minus strand of NW_026555332.1, from coordinate 11,971,949 downwards.
TAAAAAAATTGACATTCAAATCTAGTGTAAATATATAGACTTACAGGTATTCCATTGGGGGGGGGGGGGAATCAAACGTGAGCACTAAAGTAGGCATATCTTTTTTAGTTGAATTCAGTTGAGAATGATTGTCCGCAAAATTGTAGTTGAAAATTAAGCATAATATAATTCTATGAAAAAAAAATTAAATTTAAAAACTTACTCTGAAAGAGAAAAGCAGCAATTTTAGCTTGAGTATTGATTACTTTTTATAGTAAAATATCTTTAAAATCAATGAAGGAAACTCTTTTTTCATTGGTCAATATGATGTATAATTTAAAATATTTTCCAGAAAATATATTAATTCAATAATTAATATTCTCTTAGTTTAAAAATGTAAGGCATTTTTAAAAATTTAAATGTTCAAAAATATAAGATAATTTTAATCTTTTAAGGTGTAATCATTCTCTTTTTTTCAAAAGTGTCCTTATTGATGGTGACTTTATATTTATTATAAGATAGTTAATAGGAGTAAATATAAAAAGATATGATTAATTTAAAAATAAATAAGAACTTTATTGATGAGTAAAATTTAATTAAAAATATTTTATATTATTAAATGGAAGGGATAAAAAGATAATTTCTTTCTCGATTGACTTAATAATAGGAATCTTTTATTTTTTTGTACAAAAAACGTAAGATGTGAGATATTTTTCTGGAAAACTAGCCGTTAACATGTTTGTATATATGCATGTGTCTCCCTCTGTTTTTTTTTTTTTTTTTGGGACAAGCTTAGGAATTGATTCCCTCTGTTTCCAAATATAAACAATTTTTTTATGGTATAGTTTCTTGATTTTTTATAAGCAAAATAATACATTTCAAAACAATATTTACGACATATTTCCATTTAATTGTCCTTCGTTAAATGACATTGTCATTAAATTGAGAAAAATATGAAAGATTTAATCACAATGATATTTTAATCTAAGCATTTTAATTTTAAATATGATTATTAGGATTGATCAATTTTTTAAATTGTATGATTTGATTAAAATTTATTTATATTTAAAAACTGAGGAAGGAATGGTAACAGGAAAAAAAGAAAACTATACATATATATATATATATATATATATATAATATTAATTAATTTGCTTGTTGCTGCAAAACTAAGTTGTGGAAACTGCCAAGGCCTTCATATTCTGCAAGCGTGCCACCTGGCTTCATCCTTCATTATTAATTTATTCGTAAGTCTTCGTTATTAATTTCCTATTCTTGTATATTTTTGCAGTTGCTGGATATTTAATTATTATGCCTCCAAAAATTTATACTCTCTTCACTTCTTAATATAGAATAAATTTTGAAATTTTTGCAGTCCTCAATATAGACAAAGTTATAATAAGTAATATTTTTAATTTTACCTCTTATTTTTTATATTTTTTAAATTTCTAGAAAATAATTTATTATGATTTTCAATTGAAAAGAAAGACAAAACTCAAAAGTTATATACTTTTTGTAGTTTTAATGATATAATCACTATTTTTCAATAAATGTGAAATTAGTTAATTTTACGTTATATTAAAGACGGAAAAGAGGATATGCTTTTTATTCTGTTCTATTATTGTCTTGACCAGCAAGGTTTTCTTATTATTAAATCTTGGTTTGGCCCTTCATTAAGCTCAAAGAAATACACCTTCTGTTAAAAAATATAAAATATTTTTTTTATGTTAGATGTTTAATAATATATGACATTTCTAGTTTTTAATGTATAATTGTGGTGTTACGTAAATTAAGAGAGAACATATAATAAAGACAGTTTAATAATGCTGCATGACGTATCACGTTATTTACTGTTATTTATTATAATTTTCCTCTTTTATTCAGGTTCAATGTTGATATAGAAAGTTCATGTGTTGATGTAGGAAAGTTTGAAAATTTTTCAAGAATGAATTTATTATATGTAAACTGTAAAGTAAGATATTTTTTAAAAAAAATTTTAGACAAAAATGGATATTTTAATATGGAATAAGTGAATAAATTACTTCCTAAACTTTAAGTTCAGTAGAATATTCTGAATTCATTTATTATATAAATTATCCTCTCAACTTTTAAAAATGATGTAATCTGGCTTGCTAACAAAAAGTTAAATTAGATTGTTAATTAACTAGAAAGTGATAGAAAATAACCTTATAAGTAATTTTTGAGTTGTTCATAATTTTTTTGGTTCTTTTCAGTAATTTTTAAGCCATTTTTTATTATTTTTCAGTCAACTAATAATTTAAGTTAACTTTTGTTAATGATAAGAGTTAGACATACTGCAGTATTTTCAAAAGCTGATGAACAATTAGTATAATAAATAAATTTAAGGTCTATAATACTATATGACTTAAAATTTAAGGGATAATTTGCTCATTTATTTTTTAATAAAATAATCAAAGAACTGAATTATTGGAGCCTTGGCCGGGTTGATAGTGTTAAGTTTGTTTCTTGCTAATATATATTACGTAAAGACTCTCACTTAAGTTTTTATTTTGTGTCATATTCTTGTGCCCAAATTTTATAATTTGTTGTTTCGTTACGTTGCGTGTTTAAAATAAGCTTCTCATAAAGGAACATTTGGCGTTTACCATGACATATACATAATCCAGCGTGATTATTTAGTTAGGTCACTTTTGGATTGAGAAATTTTAATTTAGATTTTACATTTAAAATTTGATATTTAAAATCTCATATTTTAGATTTATGTAATTATTTTTTTTTACGTAGTGTAAAATGTTTTAAAGGTAGGAGAAAAATGAGTCGAGGATCAAAGCAAAACCAAAATATTGAAAATAAAAACATGCGGATGACGAGAGGATTAAAGTTGCTGTAATTAAAAATAGCAAGCGTAAATAGTAAATTTGAAATTATAATAAAAAATGAATTTAATTTAAATCTATAAATTTTTATATACCCAAATGAGATATTTAGTTTAAATTTAAATCCAAATCAATCTCCACTAATCCGACTATAACATTAAATATTTCAAAATGAAAATATAAAATAAAACAAAATATAGTTAAAGTGTTTTCTTGTACAAATCAAATATCACACTGCTGCCTACGAAGACTAAATTAATAGTGTGATTAGAAAAATTAAGGGATATTTATCACTCAAAAAAAGAAAAATTAAGAGATTTTTTGGATAATAACTAAGGAAAATTTTGTTTAACAGTTACTTTGTCTTAAATTATAAGACAATGTTAAAGATATTTTGTTGAGATAAAATATAAGACAATTTTACAAAATAAGGTTTAATTAATTATATTTTTTTAATATTACCTTTTAAGGGCAGATAATTGAAATGATTATAAATGTAAAGTCATATTAATTGAATGATATTTTTAGATGTATATATTTTTATTTTGAAAAAATAAGTTTATAAAATGTCATTATTGAATTTTATTTATATGCATAATTTTGTCTCAAATTATTTTATAATTTAAACATAAACAATACTTGATTGGATATGATGACGCATTATTTTTTTTAAGTTAATGAGCATCTTAAATTTTAAAATATTGCGCAAATAATATCTTATATCATAAACTTTTACAATATGCAAAAACTCTCCTCAACTTTTTTAATTGTGGGGTCAGGTCGTATGCTAATGTGATACTCATCTTGACTCTTAAAAATAATAGTAATTTTCTCTAAATTAACAACATGATTTTAAGCGCTTATAATTTAAAAGTTGAAAGGCGCTTTTGTATATTTAAAAAATATCACTAAAATCATTTATAAAATCAGCATTCTTAATCCCATGTGACAAAGTCAAACATAAGCATCAGGCCAAGTTTATCTTCTTGTGATTATTAAGTGTATTTAATCATAAATTGAAGCATTTATTAAAAAAATTATACAATATCAATTCTGTCTTATGTCAGCAGTAGAGTTTTTCATCATTTAAATGAGTAATTAAAAGTTCAAATAATACTTAGTCAAGAAAAAAAATTCAAATAATACCTCCTATAGAAATAACTAGTGTTCGTTAGGAATAACAAATTACCAGGCATGCTAAAGACACAGAGTCTCAATTGATAATAAAGGGCTCTTAGGCTCTCTTACCATAGTTTATCCATATGTAAAAGATACGCAAGACTTTGTAGAACAAATGTTTGATTATTACTAAAAGGTTACAAAACGTAAATGGTTATAAGTCTGGAAGGAAAATAAAAAAAACTAAATGATAAAACTAAGAACTATGGGTGCAATGTGCAAGTCTTTCGAGTCATGTTCGTGTCCCTTCTTTTGCAATCTGGTGTTCTATTTATAGTAATAGAGTGATGGTAGCTTCATCTTTAAAATCTAGAATGTTCTTACGAATAATTAAGAATTTTGCAAAACTCATGGCACGGTCTTTATCACTGTTTTCCATTTTTAGTAACTAGCTTGTTTCACCGAGACACTTGGGCACAATGATGCTGTTCTCGTGAGATCTGGGATTATTTGAGATTGTGTCTTTATGTACCAATGGTCTATAGAGTGGGTTTGCAATTGGCGGGATTTCAACATGCTTATCTGGTTGTGGCTTTCCATTGAGCTCGGGGCTGGCCCTTTGTTTAGATTATTAATTGAGCTTGACTTTTCAATTACTCAACCCATATGGCTTTACGGCCTATTCAAATACTTTGACAAGCAACATTTCATATTTAGCTTAAACAACGCCCCCGCGTGCTAGTGGCTGATAAACATAAGTCACGTGGCATGTTTGAAAAAGACTGAAATGTTGCTTTGTCTCTGAGCTCCTTTTTGTCTATATAAATTCTTGTTTTCTTTTCCTGGTCATTCTCCTTGCCCTCCTTGCCGTTTCTTATTGTTCAAGCTTTTGCATTTCTCGCTTTTTTCTTTTCTTTGCTCAACAAGGGTTCTTCTTCTGCTGCCATCGCATCTACTGTTACCCCCTCCAATACTCCTACTGAAAGTTTACCTAATTTCTTGGTCACAATTTGGAATCCTCTTGCTTTGTTAGAAGGATTGATGATGGTATGTACTTTATTTAATTAAGTCCTTCATTTGATGTCTCCCTAATTTTTTGCTTTAGGAGGATTCATCTTTTCATTCCTCTATCATCTTCTGGTAAGCTTCTTGCTTTTTACTTGGTCTTTATGTTTTTAGGCATAAAATACTAATTATTTTTTATCTTTCCAGTACTTCTCTTTGGAGCTTTCAAGTTGCCAATAAGAGTGATGTCAGGTATTTGACCATCTCTCCCGACCTTTTTGAGGCGACTGCTCCCACCCAACCAAATCCATAGTCGTTAACCTCAGTTCACAATTTGATTTTGGCCCAGATGACTTTGACCTTCATTGAATCCTCTTGTCTGAAGCTTCGAAATTGGCCCCGGTTTCTATACGCTTGGTTCAACTAGGTAAAGTACTTGAGACAAACTTATAAACTGTAGTGGAAGGAGATAGGTCTTTATGACCTAATCTAGCTTTCATTGGCCGATATCGACATTTTAGTTAATTTGCCGATGGCCCTTCTAAGTTTTTGGGCACCCAGTTATAACTCCTTTATCTTCAAGTTGAGCCTTATGTCAATCACACTCCACGTTGTGTTCATGTATTTGGGGCTACCGATCACTGGGAAGGAGAACCTTTTTTGCTATCCCTAAAAGGCACGACTCTTATATCACTCTTCCTACCGACCTGGAATCCAAAATTAAGGGTGCTGGCTCCTACACAAAGATCATGGAGTTGTTTTTTGAGAAGCCAACTGACGAGCCTGTAACCCCTGCGGAGCATTTAGTCTTCACGTGGATCTTATTGAGCCAATGAATCCTGGCCCCTGTAGGAGAAAAGCTCGTGCAACTTCACCTGTGAATTGCTCAGTTTATACTCTATGACAACTAACTGGCCTTAGGGACCATATTTCTATGCCGTCTATATGATGGCATGAGGAAGTCCCTACAGAAGAAGCCCTTCAGTAATTTTCATGGGCCTATTTAGTTTTTGAAGTTATGGATGACTGCCTACTTTCCTCTACTCTGTCTGGAACTTTTCCTTAGGGATGATCATGTCGCTTACCCTTTCATGGGCCTATTGGGTGCCCATCTTCTTGATGAATTGAAGAATTTCTTTTAGTTTTTTTGTCAGTAGAATTGGTCTTTTCAAACAACCTTAAAGCCTTTCAACATTTCAAACCGCCGTCTTCCTACTTGGTACAGATTTTTAGTGGATCGAAAGAATAAGCCTACTTCATTGCTAAGGGACAAGGTCTTTTTCTCAGCCACTATTCCTAGAAAAATGTGGCTTCCGTACACCAGCTCTTGCTCTAAATTCTTAAGGATTTATCTAGATTCAGATCAACCCTAATTGGTGGTGGACCAGTTCGAGTTAAGCCAATTCATATCTTGAGGATTGTCCCCCCAAGTTAATGTAGAGTTGCTGGACTAAGAGGCCATTGACTAAGCGGCCATTCCACACACTACTCAAAAGCAGTGTAAGGAGGAACTGGTGGACAGATATACCTGCTTACATTTTAACAAATGGTGGCCTTGGTGCTTCAGACACATCATAAAGAGTCATACCAATAAGTATTGCCTACTATGTTTGCCCTTTTGTTACTGATATATTCTGACTTGTTTCTAATTTTTATAGGCTGTGATTGGACATAGTCAAATGCATTGGTGAATTTCTTAAGGGGCAACATCGATGCTCTTTTTGGAGATCGAGACGGTCCCTTTATTGGGGTCCGTGGTTAAAGAAATTGAGAAAGACGATGCTCTTCTCATGTCTTGGTCTTGAAGAAACTCTAACTTAAGAAGAGTCATCCCTCAAGCCACACGAAACAAGGAAGATGGTTCTGATAAGAGAAAACGGGCTCTGTCCCCTTTGTTTGATCCCAAGAGGAGAAAAAAGACCTTACTCCCTTTAGTGTTTTCTAATCAACCTTCGTCTACACCTAATTCTTAAGGGGACAAGCCCTCACAAAAGTGCCAATGCTTCTTAAGCCCGGTGGCCAACTCTGATGATAGCAGAATGAGCCCCCTTTTCTTGGAGGTTTAGAGGTCCAAGCTCCAGATCCTCAAGGGGTCACCTCCACTACCATTCCTGAGGCAATTTTGGAAGATTTAAAGACTTTCAAAGATCTTATAGAGATTGCCTATAATGTGGCCTAAGAGGTGGCAAAAAGCTTATAAGATTTGGGGGCCTGTTGTTAAGGCTTGGGATGCCACTACTGCTATAGCCTCAAATGGTGCTAGCAATTTAGGGGGCTCGGGGCCTTTGTTGAAGTCCAAGAGGTTTCCTTAACTCCTATTATTGCTCCAGTGGGAGGTACTGAGATCGTAGGTTCAGAAAGACTTGTGGAAGAGCTATCGAGAGCTATCGGTGCCTATTCAATAATTGCTAGCCCTTTAATCTCAGAGTGTGTATAACAGCATGGCTCCCAGCCCCTTACATTGGCGAATGCGGTGCTAGCACGTGTCACCTTACAGGCCCATGTGTGACTTTTTCCATGGTAGTAAATGGGTTATTCCTCACCCCACCAAAGAGGTCTTTTAAAACCTTTCTAGGGATCAAGCCCCTAACCTCTCCTACCTTAGCAAAGTTGTGGCCAGACCTTTACTAAGGTAGGAGATGTTGGGGCTCGATTCTTGGGGAGGTTCCCCTTGTGTGGGAATAACTCATGTACTATTATGAATAAAGTTGGCTTCTACTGTCATGAGGTGGGTGAGCCTAGCATTGCCAAAGCAAGGGTCTGGGTTGCTATTACAACATTTCAATCATCAGGCTTGATTTGCATTCTGTTATCATCTTTTGCACTTGTTGTATCGATATACCCTTAGAGGGTGGTGGTCCAAAATATTATCTTACACCCATGCCTTTTGAACTCCCCTTATATGGCTGGGATGCTCTTTACTTCCTAAAGCTGTGGTCAATATATCTTTTCTGTCAATAGATGTAAAGGTCCCCTAAGAGGTTGCTTTTGTAAGAGAATTTTAGAACATGCAAGCAACCAATACAATTAGTATATTTAAATCTTATAATCTAGATGTTGACTATTAAAATACTTACAATCTTTGCAGCCACTTCTCTAGCCTCAGTAGTAATAAACTCTCCCCTTTTGTTTTTTTGCCCTCTCTTCCACGCTTCAGCACGACTAATAGGAGATGGAGGGGATATGTCTCTAATATCATCAACCCCTGTTGCTTATTTTTGAGCTTCCCACTTCTCCTAAAGCATTATATTGTAAACATTTTTATACCATCATCAAGCCATAGTATGATTGTATGGGTTTTTCTTTTGATGCTCTTGACGCTTTTACTTTTTTTTCTATTAAAAAAAATGAAAAGTATTTATTAAAGATGAGAATTTAATAATAATAATTGAATATATATTTTTTATTTCACTTACTAAAAATTTGAGATTATATTTACTATCGACAAATTTTATCCACATCTCATAATCAATGAAAGGATACTTATCCCATGGTTGTTATTTGCTGCTATCATTGTCACTGCCATCTTCATTTTTACTATTAATCTTGGAAAACACGTAATCTCTAGTAAGTTTGAATTTGAAATCTCTTTATTGGCTAGTGGCATGAAAGCCACTTGTAATTGAAAGTGTCAAATGTATCATAAGTAACATGTAAAATAACAAATGCTAACAATGAATTTAGTAACAATTAATAATTCAATACAACAAATAATAGATATGATATGAAAATAATAAATTTTAAAAATAGATACGAATTTACTAAAAATTAGAGATGTACATGTATAGTGTCCCAAACTTGATCTCTTTCACTTTCTTTTACATTATCTCATTCATCCTCCATAATGCTAATTTTTTGACGTGCTACAAGTTTGACATAACTTTTAAAAGGATTTTCTTTTTTCCATCAATTGGTTCGCTTATCTCATTAAAACCAAAGTAGATCTTCCCATCAATTTATGCCAACTTAGTAAGTCGTGTGGTTCTATTTCTATTTATTTTAGGCTTGTTTTTTTTAGTGCAAGTGCTAGTTACATTCTCCATATTACTCCTAAAACAAATAAGATAATGAGATTAATATAATGTAATAAATTTAATTAAATTATTATAAAAATAAAAGCATCAAGAAATAAAATATTATTCTAATGTTGTAATATTAATTACCATTGTAACTGTATTTTAATTCTCCCATAAACCTTCAACATGATTAGTTCTCACATCATATATGTTATCTTCTTCATCTTCCACATCTAATATAGGCTGGGCCAGCATAAAAGGAGGAATTTTATCAATATCAAAACTTGATTCATTATTCTCATCATGAGTAAGGAGACTTTTTCCCAATAAAACCATAAACATCTTTTTATCTACTGCATCAGTGACATAAAAAACTTTTTTTGCATGAGTAGCCATAATAAAAGATTCCTCATTATTACTTGCCTTATTAAGGTCCACTAAAGTAAAACCCAGCTTATTAGTTTGAACATATTTCTTATCAACCCACCTACACTTAAAAATAGACACCTTAAATTTGAAGTAATCAACTTCCCATATTTCTTTAATAACTTCAAAATATGACATGGATGCTAATGTCGGATGTTTATCTTTGAAACTAAAAAAATATGTTGCTTCACTTATTAGCATTACCCTACTATTTTGTATAGTGCTATTGTTATCTTACTATTTTGTATAGAATGAACCCTCATTAATGTCATATCCACTCTAAGTTTTAACATTAAAGTTAGGACCACTAGCTAACCATCTTAATGTATTAGAAGTATTGGACTTTCCACACAATCCTCCTTTACTTTTGTCCTAAACCAAAGTGAGAAACGTTTGTTATGCTCATTTAGCAATCATTTCTCTATCTTTTTAGGATTCTGAACCTTTAATTCCTCTTGATGTATGGTTAAGTAATCCTAAACTTTATTGGTATTATTTGAGATACACAAATGTGCTTGTTGCACTTTCTCACATGTCATGGGCTTTACTTTCATCCCTCGTGTCCCTTGCCCTTTAATTCTCATCCCCTTGTGGTGAGACTCAGGAACTCCAATGAATTTTACTTCTGATAGATAATTGATACAAAACTCAACAACCTCCTTAGCAACATACCTTTCAACAATAGAAGCTTTTGGTTAATGAGGATTCTTCATATATCCTTTAGAATTTTCATACACCGCTCAAATGGATACATCCAACGTAGATAAATAGGGTCGCACACCTTTATTTCTCTTACCAAATGTACAATTAAGTGTACGATTATGTCAAAAAATGATGGAATAAAATACATTTTAAGTTGACATAAGGCAATGACATTATTATTTTGTAAGTCATCTAATTTATCAAGATGAATGACTTTGTTACAAATTTCATTAAAGAAGACATATAATTTCATAATTGACTTTCTCACCTTTTCCTTTAGTATGTCTAAAATTGCTATTGATAATAATTATTGCATTAGTACATAAAAATCATGAGACTTTATACCTATTAATTTTAAATCTTTTATCGATATAAGGTTCTTGACATTTGAAGAATATACTTGTGGCATTTTAGTACCACATAGATACTCACCAATTTTTTTTAATAATCAGTTATTGATACCACAACAGGCCATTTATGGCTTGTAAAATGGCCTGTCGTAATATCCAATCATTTTCTTAAAAAATTTTATTTTTTTAATAATCAACTTTAGAATATCATGACAGGCCATTTACAAGCCATAAAAAATTTAAGAAAAATAAATTATTAGGGCATCACGACAAGCCATAATGGCCTATTGTGATATCCTAATAATTAATTTATTTATTAAATTTTTTTTATCAACTGTGGATATCACAAGAAGCTATTATGGCCTTTTGTGACATTAACTATTTTTTAATAAATTTCTTTCTTTTTCAATTCTGGTAAGTAGAGCTTTGGGTTTCATTTATTTTTTTAAAAAAATTTATTTCACACGTATGGGATATCAGACAGGCCATTGGCCTGTCATGCAGATATCTTTTATTTTTTTAAAAAATTCCTCTTTTATAAGTGTATCAATATCATTTAATTTATTTAAATAATTTATTAATTTATTTATATATATAACTTAAATTTGAAATACTTCTTACTTAAATTTTTTTTATAATTATAACAATATTTGTTTTATTTAACTGTCATTATAATTACATAATTTCTAGCTTTAATTACTGAAATTGCTATTGAGTACGTTATAGCCACAATTACTTCTATAATAGTGGTCAAAAGTTTGTCATAAAAATTATTTTTTGTACTAGTGTTAAGTAGCTTCAACCATTAGCAGTTGTGAAATACACTAGCCACAATCATCTGCGATTAAAAATGCAAATAAAAGTCCCTGTTTTGATTTGAGCCTTACAGTTAGGCTTGATTTTTTGGTGCTTTGGAGCTAGATTTGAACTTTGCAATCCTTTGAGGTAAGTTTTTTTTTCCTTCCTTTCTACCATTCTACACATTTTCTTTGAGTTTGAGGATGATTTTTAGATTAGGATTTTCCTATGAGGTAGATAATCCAAACTTATGATGATTTATTATATTTGTTGAGGTTGTTGGGAGTATAATAAATGCTATATGACATTTCTTTGAGGTTAAATTTTGAATTTAAGAATTAAGCAAATAATATATATGGAGATATTTGCATTTTGAAATTCTCAGTAATCAAACATAAATTTTTTACATGAAATAAACACAACTTACAAAGTGGTAATAAAAATAGCACAACTAGTCAACTACAAGAAACAAAAAATATAACTAAAGTCTACACCACATTTATCAAATTATATAATTTTGTAATTTCAAAATGACACAAGTAAACAACGAAAAATCACACATACACAACTTATATAATTCCTTGCACTTCTTAGTAATTTAAGACTACATTTAGACCGTTAATGTTAGATTTAGATAGTTTAAGTTTCATTGATTTTTCTAATTTTGAAAGTCTAAATTCAATCAGAGATCATAGAGACGTGTATTAGGGCGAGGGATTCTCCAGCATGGATTTTTTGGGACATCCTAAGATTCCTGTAATATTCGTAAGAGAAAAGAAGAAAGAGACGAGGATGATGATTAGAGTCCACAAGCTCCTCAGGTGATTCTATGTCTCCCTTCTTTGGTCCCAACAACAATGAAGCTATTGACACTCTCACATTTGCTTCCTTACACTCTACTCTGTGTTTGACTGTCGCAAACCTTCCATTGCGTCATAACTACACACATCAACTCCCTACTTTACATTGATTTACATAGAGTCTGAGAAATGAGTTGTATTATTCACTTCATAATTTATAAGTAACAAAATTTGTTTACACACATAGATACATGAAATTTGATCCTCTTAACCCCTCAATTTGTTTCAATTTTAAATTATAGTTTAATTTATCTTTTTGATATATATGTAGTTCAATTAAAATAAGAAATAAATAAATATTACATTCCCTAGATTTAGGAAGGGAAAGAAAACTAACAATTGAAATTTATAATCTAATGAAATAGGGGGGGCACAGATTTTGCATCCCCTGATTTAGGAAGGAAAGAACAAAGTAACAATTTAGATCAATCAACTAATACCATTCAAGCAAGCTTGTGAAAATTATTCATGCTTTCAATAATTTTGATTTGGAAGAACTTCCACTAATAACAAAGGGAAAATTGCAATCAAGGACGAGGGAAAATAAGCAATAAGATTGAGGACCGGAAAATCTTGAAATTAAATCTAAGGACAATGGTCCTTTTTTGGAGTTTAAAAATAATATTTTGACTAAAAGACCCTTTACACTGACTAATTGTGCATCTCAAAAAAAGGTGTTTTACTTAAAATATTATTTTTAAGCTACAAAAAAAGACCATGATCCTTAAATTCAATTTCATGATTTTATGATCCTCAATTTTGATTGCTAGTTTTCTAAGGCCCTTAATTGTGGTTTTTCCAATAACCAAATGTCCAAACAAACTTGTTGAGGCCAAGAGATGCAACTTACATGAGCAATATCACCAAGAATGGCAAAGAAGCTTCTTGGGCAAGGAGGGACATCAACAAATGAACCAGACTCATTATTAATCACTTGAAGCCCTCCAACATTTTCATCATCTTGTAGAATAGCGATGAAGCTTAGGTCTGCGTGCGTTTGCACGCCACATGACCCTTTCGTTTCTGGTGTAAAATCGTATTTGTTAATCCTGGAATAACATGTCTATTTCTTGAAATATCTATTTGCTTCTTTCAAACCCAAACTCTCTGCCATCCTTTCTAATACATCCATCTACAACTCACGTATTGCTTTCCCATATGATTCTATCACTTTCCTGCATGCCACACATCACATATACATACACTTCTTGGAAATTGGATTCAGTAACAGTCAATAACAATCTTGAAAGATCAATAACATGCTTAGTAGACTCAATAGGTAATGAGGCTAGTTTACTTTCTGCTTGTGCATAAACAAAACTAAGGGTATTACGTGGTATGCCCCATCCTTTTTTTTTTTGAAGTAAAAATGGAGAATTTCTTTCCTCAAAATATAGCTAAACAGCACATGGTTTTATACCAAAAAAGAACTAGGCTGTGGGTGAACTATACAATAGAAACAAAAAGAACAAAGGGCGAAGCATCTAATCGAGAGCAGAAAGCTTACGTTTGGTGAGGAGAGAAATCTCGAACCGCGTGACAAGAAACCATGTTGTTGAGTCCCAAGCTCTCGTAGAAAGTGACCGGGAACGCGGAAACAGAATCGTGCTATTTTAGGAACAGAACCCTAAAACAACAAAAATACAAGAACAAAAGAAAAGGGACGAAATTTATGACGAAAATAAAGAAAGGTATGAAGTAAACAATAGGATAATGATCAAGGAGAAGATCCTCTAGAACACTTGCCTCTAGTAACCTCAACCTTCGAAAATATCACAAGAGTTGATCACGCTCTTGATCACGTCTGTTTTTCACACGGGATGCTACCACAAAGCACTAAGGCTCACAAGAGTTATAAACTCTAAAATGAATAATTTCATTTAACTTCTGTGTCCTTTACAATAAGGAACATGCCTAATTTATATAGGCTCATAGAAAAAAATATTTCCTAAAATTAAAACCCTAATTTCCTAATACTAAAAGGAGAAATAATATAAAATAATGATAAAATATTTAGCCACATAATTTAGGAGATATAATCCTAAAATTATGGGATTACAAAATTTAGAAATTAATACTATAATTAATTTTAACCTTTGACTAGACTCAAAATAGAAAATCAAATCAAAGGACCATTAAAATAGGAAATAATTTAGGAGACAATTAAGGGATCATAAAGAATTTAAAATCACGCCACTCTTGACTTCTTTACTAGGGTTTCATGCCTCCTTGCTTGCAAGAGGCTTAACTTGTAGTCTTCCTTGCATTGGACTAAGGTTTACATCTCTTGGGCTTGACTCTTCATGAGTTTGGATCTTAAATACATTATACACGTATAAATGCTCTCCTTTGGGCTTGAGAGGAGTACCCAATGCTCTCTAAGCTCTTGAACTTCTTGCACAAGACTGAACAAGGCTTGCTTCATGGCTTTAGTTTGGATTGAAAATATTGGGCTCCTTCTATGTCACCATACTCATAATTATCATCCTCAAGCTTCGTTGCCATTAATGTCATGTTACCCGTGCTATGGGGTCCATCAGAAAGGATTCCTAGAATTTGGAGGAATTCAGTGTTTCACATCTTGATCTCTACAGGAAGGTCGAGCAGAGATCTCACAGCCTTCTTCATCTCCGCCATGAGACTTGAATCAATACGATGGTTCGTCAATCTGAAACATCCCCACTCCTCGCACGCCTCTCTCAGCTTCTTCTTGAGATTATCTCCAGAATCTTGCAGATCGATCACTGGCATGACGTTCATCTTCACTATTTTCCCCGTCTGTCTGGATTTCTGGTGGCTGTACTGTACATATATAGCCATGAAGAAAGCGCGATGCAGCCACGCATGACTTGTTGCTGGATTCCCGCGCTGATCACATGATGAGCACCGATTTGTTTTAATATTAAATATTTTTACAGTACATATGCGCTCATCAGAGTCCGGTTTTGGGGCTGGTCAATTGAGCACTGAGCAATTTGGACGTCCGGATTTTTTATTTTTATGTTTTTGTTTCATATTTATTACAAAAATTTTGATAATAAATTTATCTTATATCAATATAGACAATACTAGAATTTTACTTCGATGATTCAATATAATATTAAAATTTTTAAAATTTTTATAAATAGATTATCCAGTTATATTTTAGACAGTTAAAAGTGCCAGTTTGAATGTTATTTTTATTTTTATATTATATTTATTAAAATAAAAATTTAAAAATATTTTAAAATATTAATTATTAAATCCAAACAGTTCAAAATACATCTAGATAATTAATTTATAAAAATTATAAAAAATTTTAATATTAAATTGGATCATCTATGTTAAATGTATATTATCTAAATTGATAATGAGATAAATTTATTAAAATTTTATAATTTTTTATAATAAATATAAAAATAAAATTTAAAAATCTGGACTCTAGAAGGTCTAGATTGCTCATCAAGTGATGATCACCAATTTTCATATTTTGTTTTAAATATTTTATTTTATATTTATTAAAATAAATATATAAATAATAATGAACTTATTCTATCATCAATTTGAATAATGCGGACTTAATTTTGATGATCTAATTTAATATTAAATATTTTTATTTGTTATAAATTAACTATCTAAATATACTTTAAACAGTTTAAATTTAAAATTTTTAAATTGTAGCTTTTTTTAATATTTTAAAGTGTCAATTTAAATATTATCTTTATCTTTATTTTTATTATTATATTTACTAAAATAAAAATTTTTAAAATTTTTAAAACATCTTATTATTAAATTCAAATTATTCAGAATACATCTTGATAATCAATTTATAGAAATTATAAAAAAATTTAATATTAAATTAAAGTATTCATATTAAATTGTATTGTTCATATTGATGATAAAATAGATTTATTAAAAATTTATTATTTTTATAGTAAATATAAAATATAAATATAAAAATAAAATCTTAAAATTTAATTTGAACAGTTATAAGTACCAAAACCGAACGCCTTGCTGCTGCTCTCTGTCTAGCACCCGAATTTTGTCATGCAGCTAGTTGTGAGTTTGTAATTGTTTTCTGAAAAATGGCTCAAGTATATTTTAATCTTCTAATTTTATATAAAATTTTAATTTAATATTTTAATTTTATAAAATATTTTTTTATTATTTAACTATAACACTGTTAGTTTTAAATAACTATTTTTTATATCAATAATTATTATTTTTAAAAAATTAAATTGAATATGTCAATATTTGAAAATATTTTGTCAACATTTAAAAGTTTCATATAATTTTTTTTTTTGATAAAACTAACCATGTTAGAAATGAAGGATTGAAAATATACTTTATAAAATTAATCGATCAAAATGAATTTTTGTGCAAAATTAATGGACTAAAATATATATTTTAGCTTTAAAAAATTAATCATTTGTTTCTTATAATTTTAATTTAATATTTGACTCACTAACTCAATTTTAATAGTTTTGATCCGACTGTAAATTAATTGTTGCCATTAATTCTGTTGGAGGCAAGGCAATGGGAATCTCTCCTCTACCCTTACCCTTCGTCTGGATGGAAAGAAACATTAAGAGGAAAGAAAATAAGAGTAAAGAAAATAAAAAGAAGAGAAAACTCAAAAAAAGAAAATATTATCTTTGATTGTGTTTGGATGAATAAAAGAAAATAAAGAGTAAAGAAAATAAATAAATATTATAATAATTATAATGCCTTTATGTCAATATATTATATTTCATATAATTAAACGTGAATAATTTATTAAAATTAAAATAAAAGAATTATAAATCATTTCGCTAAACTGAAATTCAACAGTAAAAGGATCTAGAAAAGGGAAATAAAGTAAAAATTGCATACCAATTTGGCATTAACATTGCACTGTGGATTGTTACCATGAAATTGAAAAAGAAGAACTAAAGTTGAGGAAGAAGTGTGCATGATAATGTCATGGAAGCTGCCTGGGTTGATAAAGAACATGCATCGATAGAATATGCTACTGCTGTTTGGCTTAAAGATGATAAGTCTTCAATAGAGGGGATAAAACTAGCGACGCATCTAGAAAAATAAATTGATAGGGGCATAATTTATTTTAAAATAAACATTAATATTTTATTAAAAATATAAATTTAATTATTTATTAACTTATATTAAAGGTATAATTTAATAAAATTAAGTGCTAAAAACAATACATAAAACATAAAATTATAATAAAAAATTATCTTTATATAAAAAAAATTTACGTCTATTCATTTCATGTTTTTTTATTTCTATTAAATTAAATCTATATACCTCTTTTTTATAGAAGAGAATTAATTTGTGATAAAATTTTCTATAAACAAAATATTTTATTAAATTATTACTCTTCTATTGTAAAGCTATTCCTACTTAAGAAATAGTATATAGATAAGATTTTAAGTTATCAAATTTTTAATGAAATAAGTAAATTTTTTTAAAGAGACAAATGAATTTTTTAAAATGATGGGGGCAATTGAAATTTTTTAAAAGGGGTCACTAAAACATTTTAGGGTCATTTTGTATAATTTTCTCTTGGCTAGTCTATCCATAACGTGGGTACGTCCCTCGGTAAAACAATGGATAAAGAGAGGGAGAGATGAGGGTTTGAGGATGGAATAAAAATTTTACTTTCAAATTTCTCTACTTATGGATAGAAAATTTGAAGAAAAAATGTGATGGGCTTCACATTTCATTTTCTCCTGCACTTTTCTTTTCTCCTACTTTTTTTTCATCAACCAAACAAGGAAAAATTTATTTCTTCCCATATTTTCTTTTCTTTCATATTTTACTTCCATCCAAACAAAACATTAGTATAGTGATAAAGTACTTGTGCAAGAGCGCTCGCTTCTGTTTAAGAAAGCGAGAAGGATTCACTGCTGTGGGAAAGACTCAATGCAGTTGAGTTTCTATTATTTTAATAATTTAAAATTTTAATTCTTAAACCTTAAAAATAAAATTCTAAAAATTAAAATTATGTTTACATTTAAGAACTAATTTTAAATCACTAAAATTTTAAATTGATAAAGATTTAATATTTCTATTTTTGTGTTCTAAAATATGGCAATTAATATTTAAAATGGTTAACATTATTGGGATTGAATTGCAGTGGATTAAAGTTTAAAACCTAAATTACAATTGAGGTAAAACTTTATGAACTAAGTTATAATAAGTTAGAATTTAAATATTGAATTATGAGTTAAAATTTAGGGAATGTGTTAAAACTAAATCAAAATTTAAAAACTAAATAATTAATTTTTCATTTATTATTTTTACTGAAAACGTGTCATGTTTCTATTTAAAAAAAAAAACAAGAATGGGCGCTGATAGGAGGACACAAGGGTTCCCCCAATGTTCCACGTTGCTCAATCTGATTTCCCTTTATAAAAAAAAAAAAAGGAAAAATTGGGATCCAGGTCTTATGGCAGAAATATTATAAAAAAAAACCATAATTTTTCAGCAAAATAGCACTAAAAAAGAGTGTCAGAAGTTAAAAAATAACCTTTAATGACTTACGAGAAAATCACTTTTAAGATTTCATGTAACAAATCTAAATATAAAAAGAAGTCCTATAAAACATAAAATTACTTTGAATTTTCATGTCCAATAAACTGACGGTGTCAATTATTGTGAACAATTAGCAGCAGAATTTTTCTATTGACAACTACATAATAACCATTAACAACGATCCAACAATAATTGCCAATTTCAAAAGACATGAAATTTTAGAATAATTTTATGATTTCACAGAATTGTTTTGCATTTAAATTTCTTGTTCGTGCTAAAAACTTACTAGTTGAAATGGTTCGGAGCACTCCTCAAAATGTGCCAGGCGTGCAAGAGAAGCTATGTTTATCACAATTGTAAATTCTCAAACTCCTTTACCACAATTTCCTTGGAATTGGGGAGGGGGTGGGGAACGCATTTGCATGTTTAACACACAAACATATATATATATATATATATATACATACATATATATATATATATATATATGAGTGCGTGCTAAGAATAACAATTTTCACTATTAAAAATAACTACCATCAAACTCTCATACTATGGATGATTTTGAGTATAAATAGCTTGACGGACTCTAGAAATTAGATATTTATATGAATTAATTCCCTGCACACATCCTTAGTTCTTGAAGACTACATTTAGGCTGTTCATATAAGATTTAGATAATTTAAGTTTCATTGATTTTTTTCATCTAAACTGTCTAAATTTAATCAGAGGCCATAGAGACACGTACTAGGGCAAGGGCTTCTCCGGCATGCATTTCTTGGGATATCCTAAGCTTCCTGTAATGTTCATAAGAGAAAGGAAGAAAGAGATGAGGATGATGATCAGAGTCCACAAGCTCCTCAGGTGCTTCTATGTCTCCCTCCTTTGGTCCCAATAAGAATGAAGCTATTGATACTCTCACACTTGCTTCCTTGCACTCTACTCTGTGCTTCACATTCCCAAACCTTCCATTGCTCCATACCTACACACATATTTGCATTATTCATTTCATAATTTGTAATAATCCCAATTTGTTTACACACACAGTTACATGAATTTGGATCCTCTTAAGTTGCAATCCCCTCAAAGGTTTCAATTTTAAACTATAGTTTGAATTAATTAAATAGTTTAGATTTATCATTTTTTATAGATATGTAGTTCAATTAAAATAAGAAATAAATAAATATCACATTCATTTAGGAAAGGAAAATTGTAACTAGATCCCAAATAAGAAAATTAATTATTTTTTCAATTTATTTCCAAGTCAAATTTTGAATTTAAAAAATTAGATTTCAACACTTAAGGCCTCGTTTCGAATGATGGGAGAGTTTTTAATGGAATCGGAATTGAAATCGAAATTGAAATTGGAATCGGAATCGGAATAGAATTGAGTTTTAAAAGTGTGTTTGATATGAAGATGGAATTCTAATATAATATTAATTTATATAGGTACTTAAAATAGGAAAAGACTAAATTGCCCTTTTTTTTTAAATTAAAAAGACCTATCTTATTATAAATGGACAAAAAAGATGAGGATAGTAGGGTCCACAAATTGAATTCAAGGGAATTGAAGCAATTCCATAGTCAATATGATGGAATTGGATTCTAACATTTTTGATGGAA
Organism: Prosopis cineraria; assembly: GCF_029017545.1. Taxonomy (NCBI): domain Eukaryota; kingdom Viridiplantae; phylum Streptophyta; class Magnoliopsida; order Fabales; family Fabaceae; genus Prosopis; species Prosopis cineraria. Next base: position 11,951,703 of record NW_026555332.1, on the reverse strand, counting down.
TTGGGATTCTTAAGAATTGCAATTCTTGCATACCAATCATGCCTAAATTATGATTCCATCTTTGATTCCATTTCCACCTTGTCAATTCAATGCTACCAAACATGACTTAAGTGATTGGGATTTACAAGTAACTAATTTTCTTGTATGGGACTCATACGTAATTCTCGTAAATTTGAATTTAGAATCCATATGGAATAGGGGAAACATAGCTGTTGCATCTCCCTAATTAGGAAAGAAAGAACAGAGTAACAATTCAGAATTTCAGATCAACTAACTATTAAAAATTAAAAATTAAAAATCCAGACAAGTTAAGGGAATTGCAAACTAAGATGATTCAAATTCCACAAGTATTATCATTTACGCAAGCTTGTTAAAATTAATCAAACTTTCAATCATTTTAATTTGGACAACCTTCTTCCACTAAAAACATATGTCAAAACCGCACACATTTCAGAACTTGATGATGATCACTTAGGATTGAAGGCCAAGAGATGTAACTTACATGAGCAATATCACCAAGAATGGCGAAGAGGCTTCCTGGGCAAGGAGGAACATCAACAAATGAACCAGACTTGTTCATGACTTGAAGCCCTCCAACATGTTCATCGTCTTGCAAAATGGTCAGGAAGCTTGAGTCTGTGTGGATTTGTACACCAGACGACCCAATTGTGTCTGGCGTGAAACTATACTTATTAATCCTGAACTGACATGGCCATTCCTTGAAATATCTATCTCCTTTTTCCAAATCCAAACTCTCTGCCATCTTTTCTGATACATCCATCAACAACTCATGAATTGCTTTCCCATATGTCTCTATCACTTTCCTGCATTCCACACATCACATGTATATACACTTCAAGCAAAAGCACTCTTTTGTTCTTGGAAATTGGATTCAGTAAGAGTCAACAACAATCTTGAAAGATCAATAACATGCTTAGGAGATCTAATAGGTAATGAGGGTAGTTTACTCTCTGCTTGTGCCTTGTAACACACATAACTATTGAGTAAAAATGGAGAATTTCATTCCTCAAAAAATAGCTAAACTGCACATAATTTTACATAAAAAATGAACCAGACTATGGGTGAACAATACAAGAGCAATAGAAATAAAAGAACAAAGGGCGAAAAAGGATTAATGCAATGTTTAGCTCACGAAAAAGTGTTTTCTACAAAGGAAATAAGAAATGTACCTAGAATTTTTTTTTTGTTTTTTGTTTTTTTAAAGGGGGGATAGGTGCATTGATCATTTGTTTTCCAGAAAGCAGTTTTCTACCTACCAAACATTACATAAAAATTCAACATAACAGTGACGTTAAGAACCTTGGAGGTGTGTTGCACAAGTGCTAGAACTTGATTCAACAATCCATGTTTGGAGAATTAAGCATTAGCAAAAGTCAACTTGTTTCTATTTTCCCAAAATTTCCAACACAACAAGCCACAAGTAATTCTTCAGCTTCACTTCTGCGATGAGGATTAAGATTGGCGACTAACCATTTTTCAAGAGGGAGGTTGAAGAAGTCACTCAAGTCACGGTCCGTTATTCCCCATCTTCAATACACATGCTATATTACGATCTATTTTAATGGCTTCACATTAAATTCATTCAAGTCCATTCCAACTGTCCATTTGAAACCCATATGATCATGTCATTTTCATCCCACCCATCCGTACGTATAATGTAGATGGATGGGATAAACTCCTACAATCCCTTGCTGGATCCATGTCATTTCCAGTGCAGAATATTAAATAAATAAATAAATGTTATGCATCAACTAAAATGCTTTCAGAAACAGAATATCAGACTTTCCCTCTCTAAAGTGTTCTTCTTGGTCTTAAACTTTTCCAACATGTTCTAAAAATTGGTGGTCTCCACAAACAAACAGGCACAGACACAGACAGATTTTTTTTCAGAGTTTGTATGCTTACAAGGAGACAAAATTTTTCCAAAATTAATTGATGATATTTACTTAATGGCAGATAATTGTAAGAAAAAAGGGAGAGAGAGTTACGCTTGGTGAGGAGAAGCATCTAGTTGAGAACAGAAAGCCTGGACGGCGTGAGAAGAAGCCATGTCGTAGAGACCCAAGCCCTCGTAGAGAGGATTCTTAGAACTTGGAGCCATATAGCCACTTCCTGCGATTACTTGTTCAGTGTTTCGCATCTTGATCTCTACAGGAAGGTCAAGCAGAGATCTCACAACCTTCTTCATCTCCGCCATCAGACTCGAATCAATAGGATGGTTCGTCAATCTGAAACATCCCCACTCCTCGCACGCCTCTCTCAGTTTCTTCTTGAGATTATCTCCGGCCTCTTCCAGATCGATCACTGGCACGACTCTGATCTTCGCCATGCCCTTTTTCCTCTTCTCCTCTGCCTAACTGGATTTCTTGTTGCTGTACACTGTACATATATAGCCAACAAGAACGTGCGATGATGAGGACACGGGGGTCCCGCCATGTTCAACTTTTCTCTACTTGATTTCTTTTTCCCCCTCTAAACAAAAAAAAGTAAAACATTGGGATTAGCGCCGAACAAAGAATTAAATGGGATTGAATGTTGACCAAATCCGAGCTCCTATCTCTTTCATACAAAAAAATTGAGTTCGGTAATTTATAATTCAGTTTGGTTCACTAATAATTTAAAAATTAATAACACCAACTTAATTTATAAGATTAGAAAATTAATTTTATGAATTTAATATTCACTTAATTTTTTTATGAGAAACAATAATCCATTCTAATCTCTTATTCTTATTAAATTATTAATAATTTTAAAATATTATTATCAATAATTAATAAATTAATTATAATCATATTAAATAAATTTATTAAGACCAAATTAGATTAAGTGATGTTCAATCTCTTATTCAATTCAATTAAAAAAATAATTTTATCTTTTTGATCTTTTCAATTTTATAAGATCAATTTTTAACAAAAATTAGATAAGATCGAACTTTGTTGAGGTTAAAGAAATTAAGACAATTTGCACCAGGACAAGAAGACTTTCTCCCGTCATTCCCTAATTTATTTAACGTGCAATTTTGTACAGACTACATACGGTAGTTTGACTTTTTACAGGCATGTGCGGACACAATGGTCCCACCATGGTTAACGCATTCAGTTTTTTTAATTAAAAAATATATTAAAAAGTAAGAGAAAGTGAGAATTTCATTCAAAAACCATAGATTTGACATTTTCAAATCAAACTAGATTTTATACCCTGAAACATGCACGATAATATTTTAATTTTAAAAATAAAAATAAAAAAATATTTTAATATCTTTAAAATAAAATATATTATTTTTTTATTTTATCTTAAGTGATAAATTATAAAATAGAGTATTTTATATTTTAAATCAATTAACTTATTCACATTCAGCTTTATATATAAGTAAATTTTAACCGATACATATAATTTAACAAAAGTGGTTAATTTTAATAATTACGTTTAAAATTAAAATTTTTTAATTAAAATATACTTATGATTAATATTTTATTTTTTATAATTTAATGATACTATCATTTAATGAGCAATAATGAAGAAAAGATATTATAAATACTTTTTGAAATTTTTTTTCTTATAAAAAATAACAACAAACCATATGAAAATTATGCTTACATTTAAAAATTGAGGAAATATATAATAAAATTTATCAATGAATTATATATGATAGAACTATAGTAATTTTATAAGATATATTATATTTGGATTTAATGACCGATACAAATCCTATTATTTAATAAGTGTCACATGCAATATAATAATAATTATTGCATAATACTATCTAGTTTTTATTGTAAATTTGGTTGTAAATGTTAAATTCCAAATGCGTAATAAAAATGAAAATTGAAAACTTATAATAAAATTATAAATTTAATTCTTACAGATTATAAAAATTCAATTCTACATCCATTGAAATTTAAGTCTGCATGCATAGGAAAATGAATTATAGAATAAAAAAATTTTATAAAATAAATTGCTTATTTATATACATAAGATGTATTCTTAATTTGTTATCCTATACGATAAATTTTAAATTAAAATAAGTTGGTGTTCACATATTTAATATCTACTGGTAATGAATTTTAAAATAAAGTACATTGTTCATTTTTAAAAATGAAATGAAACTTTAAGTCCCTCAAATTTTCTTAATTATTAATTTATTTTCTCAAGTTTAATTTTTATTAATTTAATTTCTTATGTCTTCTTAAATTTTTACTTTAATCTAATAGGTTTTGAAACAAAAATTGACCCTTAAATTAAATTGACATATAAAGTATGTTGATAATCTGACATATTACAAATGGATAAATGAGAATAAATTTGCCTTCAAGTCAATTTGATTTTATCATTAATTTATGTGGCTATCAATTCAATATTTTTTTTATCTATATTGACAAATTTTAATAGCATTTTACCTCTTCTTCAAACAATAAATTTGCAAGATTAAATTATTATTGAGGCAAACTTAAAAGACTAAATTATTATTAAAGTAAATTTTATCATCTCTTTGTAAATATGCATTAGATAACAAATTATAAAATAGAATGAATTATAATCTATATTGAATGATAGTATTTTTAACATATTATTTGTTTGTGTATATTATAATTTAATTTTTAATTTTAAAATTTTAATAACAAAGAGTAAGGGTAATAAATTTTGTTCATAAAATATCATTTATTTTTTTAATATATAAAAAATAACAAGTTATATAATAAAATAAGTTGACAAAAAGGTGAAAATTTCTATAATAAAAAATTGTGTAAATGCAAAAATTATTTGTGAAAGATTTATTTTAAATTTTGTTAAACAATACTCAAATTTGACTTAATTAAATAATCATATAAAAAAAGTGTGTTATTCACATTTTTTATATGCACAAGTATAAGAAATTCTTAAATACAATAATTTATTATTTATATTTATAAGTAATAAATTTTTAACTAAAATATATTTTTTAAATTTTAATTTATGTGGAAATCACATATAAAAATGTTTTTATTTTTATATTTTATATTTTTTATATGAACATGATATCATATTTTAAAATAATTTGTGTAAGAATAAAACAAATTGTTATATATTTTTCATGGCTAATAAATATTCTTCTATCGGAAGTAATTCTAGTTGAGGTATAATTAAATATTAAATACAAACACGTCTAAAAAATAATTTTGATCCTCCTTTTGTTATGTATAGCCCATATTAAAATAAAATAAAATGTTCATACAATTTAAAAAAAATTCTAAAACAAGATATGCATTTTAAATTTTCTTATATTATATGTTTTAGAATTTTAATTTACATGGATATAACAATTCATATATTTTAATTTTAAGTTATTTTCTATATTTGATTATATATGGGATAAAAAATTTTATGAAAAAAACAAGTTATTGTTTATTTCAATATTTTTAATCATAAATATGCTAGAAAAATAAAAAATATAGTTGCTCTCTCCATTTAAAAATGTAAGGTATTTTTAACTGAATCTCACCCTCTAATAAAGTAGTTATCTATTTTTAAATTAACTCTATCTTCTTATATTTATTCCTAATAAATACCTTACAATAAATATAAAGCAATTATCAATAGAAATATTTCTGAAAAAAGGTAATAATTATACTTCAAAAGAATAAAAATATCTTACATTTTTTAACATTCAACTTCTCAAAAATACTTTACATTTTTTAATAGAGGGAGTAATTTTTATTATTATAATTATTTATCTATAACCACATATTTCACATTTTCTATAAAGTATTATTTCTATAAAATTATTGAATTAATATGTACTCATAATTTAACTTCTAATAATATTTATGACTTGTTTTGGATCAAAGAAAATGATTGCAAGGTGGGATCTTAAACTTTGGTGACCTCAATTTTAAAAAAAATGGAGAATTGTGGTTATAAATTTTTTAATTTATTTCTTTTACGTCTGTCAAATAAAATTTTATAACATATTATATTTGTCTATTTTTCTAAAAGAACAAACTCATTAAAATACTATTTTTATTTTTTTATTTACTTTAAATAAAAAATAAAGATTAATATTCCCATACATCGCGCGGGTGTAAAATTTAGTTTCATTCAAAAGCCATAGATCTGACATATTTTGAAATCAAATTAGATTTCTTGTGTGATGCACAGAAATATTTTAATTTTTGAGGATAAAAATAAAAATAAATATTAAAAATTATTTTAATATACTTAAAGTGAAATATATTATTTTTCTCTTTATTTTATCTTAATTATAATTATTTTTTTAAATCTATAAAAATCTCTCTTAAAATCAATATTTAATATTTATATAATACAAATATGGCTTTTAATTTTAAATTTTTATTTTCACCCATCTAATAATTAATTGATAGTTACTATTCTAGATATACTCTTTTAAATTTTTATTTATGTTTTAAATCTATTAGTCATAAAACCTAATTTATTTAGTAGTTTTTAAAAAATTATATACATACTTCATCTTTTAAAAAATATGAGATATTTTTAATCAAATTTTATCCCAATAAAATAGTTAATTGTCTTTAAAATAACACCATATTTTCATATTTATTATTTAATTGGGTATTTTACTCTAAAATAAATGTAAAATAATTTATTCATTATGAATTTTTTTAAAAAGTCAATAATTACACCTCAAATACTAAAAATACCTTATATTTTTTAATATCCAACCCCTAAGAAATAACATCTTACATTTTTTAACAAAAGAATTAAGTTTACTAAAATAATATTTTCAAACACGTACCTGCAGGAAAAAAAATTAATGAAATAAGAGATAAATTAGTCAATATAATTTATGCTTATGTTTATTTAAATTTTATAATTTTTATTAATGAGACTAAAATGTAAGTTTTAAAAATAAAGGAGTTTTTATAATTCTAACAAAATAAAAGGGAAGATAGTGTATTTTACCTATAATTTATGAATTTGTGCAAATTAAAATCTAAAGAGTATTTTATTGTAAAATTTGTTATGTTCATACATATTAAAAATATAAATAATAAATTATTTTATTTTAGAATATATTGTCCTATGTAAGTTGATATCTATAAGGAGTAGCTTCTATTTTGCAATGTGCTACTCTTATACATATTAAAAAATAGCATTATTTTTTAAAATTACTTACATCTTGCAATTTGAAATATAATCTAGCTTGTTCTTTTCAAAATGTGTTACCCCGTCTATTACATTAAGAAAAATAAAATATATACTATAAGGAATTGTACTATAATTTATGTGTAACACACCAAAATTTTTTTTAAAAAATAATTTAACTCAATCATAGTTGGGTTACAGCCACCCAACACATTTTTATATCAATAATTTTAATATAAAATATTTTATAATTGGCTTCAACTCACACACTATAACATTTCAGATAAATTTTTACCTCCCATATGCCATTAGGCTAAATCACATTTGTCTATCCTTATACTCCCAACAAGTAAAATAAGCAATTTAGTTAATTTTTAACACAAGCCAGTTATTTGGCCTTATAATTATGCCATTTTAACCAATCCAAAGTAAACCAAATATTAAAATTACAGTAATCCAAATTGTACCAAAAATAGAAATAGTTTGAAAGGCATGATTACATTTATATATTCATATAATTGACAATAAACAAAAAGCCCTAATATTGACAATATAACACATTATAAATCATAAATTAAATACCCAAAAAAGACAGTGGATTTATACCACTAAGCCTTTGGGACTCCTCCACGTGTCACTCGTGGCTCTTCTCTTGAAAATTATTAACCACATAATGAAACTCAAAAGTCCCAGTAACCAAAGCCAATTTATGATAGTGTATATAAACAGTTAAGTGTGTGCTTACTAAGTGAGAATTAAATATAATATAATTCTAACAAATATAAGAAATATTACAACACACACAAACAACCATCCTTATATTCCTCCATTAACCTCGAGCCGTAGCCCTCACTCGATGCTAAATTACCTGGCCAAAGGTAGATTAGCTCGAGCCCTTACAAGCCACCTATTGAGCTCCAATAGGGGCGTACCACGTGGCACATAAATATAACAACAATAGCAAGTCTCCCAACACCTCCCACAATAATGAAACAAATTCATAATAATATTACACAATTATACAATATTACAAAATTCATAATTTTCTCAATAATCACCCAATTAACATGAAGTAACACTAATCACAAATTAAAAGCATGGTTACCTTGTGGCTTTTTTAATAAATTATTCCTTAAAATTTTTCTCTTACCACAATCTTCACCAGTAATACAATCTACAAATAACATATTATTTATAAATATTAGTTTCAATTTTTGAAACTAATAAAATAATTCTAATAATAGAATTAAAAATATAACATAATATCTAATCTCAATCTTAATACAAATCTATAGTTAATACTATTAAGTAAAATTTTTAACTCCTCTTTTAATTATCAATAAACATTAATAATCTAAAAATCAAATTTTAAACTAATTTCTATTATCAAAATTTTCTTTTTATTTTATAAATTCGCACATAAAATATTCAAAAATTAAAAATTGAGTCTCTAGCTTAGAATCATAATCCTATAACCATAATAATTCATTTCTCATCCCAAATAATCATCTAAACCTCAATAAATCAACATATATTTTCAGATCTAGTTTAAAATTTGATCCATAAGCCATAAATTCAAAGATCATCAACAAATTTATACTCTAGAATATTTATTATACTACTGACAACCTCAAAAATCATATTTATTCAATATAAATTCATCCCTCTTCCAGATCTTAAATTTTTTACCACTACAAACTCAGAAACCAAAGAAGAAGGATGACTAAGAAAATTTTTTAGAACACTTACTTAGTCTTGAAAAGCTTAAAATCACACCCTAAATATTCTATTAAAAACTCTTACCTTAAAAATTTAGATATTTCGCACCGGCGACTCGCATTCTCTCTGCCTCAGCGCGCACGAAGGAATGAATGAAGAAACAAAGGAACATGTGAGTTTTTATAAAAATTCAGTGGGTCCCACATTTTTTTTTATTTCTTCTTTCCTCTCTCCCCTTTTTTTTATTATTATAATATATATGTAATGATGGCACACGAAAACGTCGAAAGTCTTCTTGTTCTTCTCGTTTTGTTTTTTTTCCATGCCTTTTCTCTTTTTTTATAATAATAATAATTTAATAATATTTTTTTTTAAATTTTTTTAATTTATAATTATATTCTAAGTTAGATTTAATAATTATATCTTACTAATTTTCTTACCTCTAAATATCTTTTAAAATTTCTATTAACCAAAATTAACTATTAACATTTAAATTGGGATGTTACATTATGTGATAATATGATTTATAAATCATAATTATAATAGTTCTAAATCAAGAAAATAATATAAAGCATGTTTTACTACCATTTATCAATCATACATATGAGCATTACAAATAATATAATGATTCTTAAGAACAAATTAGGTATGCAGTGGAAGATATATTCATTAATATTATATAATTAATTTGTAGCCCGTAATTTGTGTTGCTCAAACTTGAGACACATAATTTCATTAATATTTTTTATGGGTATTCAAATTATAATCAACTTTTATATATGAATAATAGAATAATAGATTTTTATTCCTCATTCATTTGAAGAATATAAGCAAAAACTTATTCTATATACGCTCACATAAATTATTTTGATTTGTTACTCTATGTTAAGAATAAATATATAGAAAATTCTTTGTATATCTAACACTAGTCCCTCTATTTAAAAATGTAAGTATTTTTAATTAAATTTTATCTTTCAATAAAGTAGTTATTATTTTTAAACTAATCTTATCTTTTTACATTTATTCCTATTTAATAAAGCATTTCATCTTAAAAAAATTTAAAAGTAATCTATTTAATAGGGGCATGTAACACCATTAAATTTACAAACTGATTTTTTCACAAATTATTAATTTAACAAATTATTTTTTTCATTAAACCCTTATTATACCCTTATCATGGTAAAAAAATTTTTACTATGATACATCTAAGACAATATACCACAGGTCTTAAAATATCTCAAAAAGCAATTAGAACCATGAGAGACAGACAGGATCCTCATGGCATGATATTCAAATCAATTTATGAATCAAGAGGGACAAACATAATCCTCTTGGTCATATAAATGCATTTAATAAAAAGGATTAGAGTTTACATATTGTCAAAATAAGATATGTCCTAGGTTGGCACAAGATACATTGCATAATACAAAATGAGAGGCAACGTAAAAGATGGTGTCTCATATACCAAAGTTATGCCTTTGGTACTTTCTCGGTCGGACTCGCTCCTGTAAAAATGTTAAACACGAGGAATGAGACTTAAACGTCCCAGTAACCAAAAATTAATATGTAATGATGCATGCGGATATAACTAATCATGCGATTGCTAAGTGGGCACACAAAACATTTAACCGAGTAATATTTTCAAACAAACCGAACAAGTATTTAATTGCATGACTACACCTTATATCCTCCTTTCGCCATGCTCGGATGCCAAATTATCTGACCAAAGGTGAGTTGGACCAAGCGACATCCCACTCATTGGGTCCAATGAGGGCTTACTACGTGGTAATAATTAATCGAACAGAAATTTTCATTAACACCATATATTAAAATACCCTGACAAGTCATGCATTATTCAAATATCCAAACAGAAATATATCCGAACAATAATATCTCATCATGATAAATAAAAATAAATTTTTGACCCACTTGGCAATAATTTCAAATAAGTATATAACAGTATTTATTTTTAATAATTCATAATTTTTTCAAACAATAAAACAACACATAACCATTCACAAACACACTCATCACAACACATTAATAATGGTTACCTTGTGTCTTGAATAACAAGTTTCCCTTCACAACTTCCCTTTCACCACTATTTTTGTCAACACAATCTACATAGTTATTTCATAATACTATATATTAATTTTACATTAAAATAAATAACTCTAATTTAAAGAGTTAGAAAGTCTTAGATCTATAATCGATATTAACACTAATTTAAGATTTATACCTCATTTAACTTTTCAAATTCTTTTTTAAAATTCTCGTACCCTAATAAACTATTTTTAAGCCTCAAATCACTTTTAGTATCACAATTTCATCCTTTTATATTCTAAAAATTCGTTCAAAGATAAATTAAAAATTTTAGAATTATTCTGAAGCCTCAAATCACCTTTCTATAACATCAAAAATACCTATTCATACTTAAATAAATATTTAATAATCACAAGTTCATCCCTACATCTCAAAGTCAATATAAATTCAACTATATAGATCTAGAGTTTAACTCAAAAATTCTAAAATATGAGTTTCAACTTCAAAAAATATTCTATAATATTTATTATATCCTTAAGAACTTCAACCTATCTTTTTAATCCATCATATCATCAGATTAACTATCCTATAGAAAATCCTAATCAGAATATTTGCTCTATTCTACAAAATAATCATATCACTAGAAAGCTAATACTATTTAGAAAATAACTATAAAATTAATTTTGTAATTAAATAATTTTTTAAATGCTAATCTAAACAGGAAAGTTGGAGCATACCTGAAGAAAAAGAAAATAACCCCCCTACGAGAACACGCCGAGGAACGTGAGAGGAAAAGAGAAAAATAATATAAAAATAGGGTTGTCGGTCCCACAATTATATTAAAAAAAAATATAGGTTTGAGTTTAATTATTCAAACTCTTAGGCCAAAAGTTACAATTTCCTCCAAATTACATCTTAGCCCTTCATGCTTTCTAATGCACATATCCCCTCTTTTTTATATATGAAGGCACATCTTCTCTTCCCACATCTAACCAATGTGGGACTTAAAAATAACAACCTTCCACCCTTTTTTTTTGTTCCTTCTACCTTTTCTTTTTTTTTAACACACACATAAAAAAACATATTTATATATTATATCTTAACTAAATATTGCTTATGTGGTTTTAAATTTAAGTTTTTAATTCATAATTAAATACCTAACTATAATATTATTTCTAAATAACCTCAAATAATATAAATTCCTATTATTATCATTTTTTTATCCTCAAAACCTAAATTCCACAATTTCTTTATTATATAAAAATCAAGATGTTACAGGGCACTTTTGAAAAGAAAGATAATGATTACACTTTAAAAGATTCAAAATACTTTGCATTCTTAAACATCTAACTCATCAAAAAAATGCATTACATTTTTGAATAGATGGAGTATTGTTTTACTAAGAATCTTATATTTACCATCAATTTTTGCTATAAAATCCTACATGATCTCTCAGAATATAAAAATTTTATTATTTTTTACATCTTGTTTAAATTTTTAAAATATATAAATGTACATCCAACTCACATTTTTTAATAGTGGGTCTCACACACCACCTTTTTTAAACTACATTACTTCAATTTTTTAAAAATCAAGTTTCATAAAATCTTACATGCCCTCTATTACTCTTAGAGTCTCAATTCATATCAAGTTTAAAATATTTGAACATATAAAAAATTTATAGTTGAGCTTGACTCTTAACACTTTTAGCTTTTGAATTTATTTAGCATAGTTTAACTAACCCAAATTATTAAAATTTATTTTGTTTTATTTTTTATTTTCTAAGCCCATAAATTGCATCTTTGAATATTTTTTTGGCCAATTTATACACTTAATTTTTTAAAAAAGTTACAGAATGAATACATTCAAATAATAAAAATTAAATTTTTGCTAATTTAAAAATTCTTTAGATAATATTTATATTTAAATGAGGATATTTTAGTTCAACACACGTGACTTAATGGTCAACCAATAGTTAGGTGGATTAAAATAAAATCTTAAAAATAAAAGAGAGGCTTATATTTTATAACTATGTGTATTAAAAAAATTTATACAGGTTTCAAAAAATAAAAAAGAGGTATCATTAATTAAGATAAAAATAAATAAAATATTTTACTCATTTTAATTATAAGTTTCATATTAAGAATTTATTTTCTGTAAGTCACACACATTCCTCTTTCACTGTAGGGGCCACAATACTATTTTCCTTTTTTATTTACTATATCAAATTAAAAATATTTATAAATAAAAAACAAGAAAGAGTTGATGTACAGTACAAAAAAAAGAAACAAAATGTGGTGTAACAAAGTTAAAAAAAAAAAAGAAAAATTCAGATGGTACTATAGATCTACAGTACTAATCAATACAATACGCATATTTTTTTTTAAAAGAAAAAAAATGTTGGGCGAGCACTGATCTACAGTACCCATCCATAGAAAAAATAAAAAAATAAAAAATTCAGATGATATTGTAAATCGAGTACTATAGATCTATAGTATCATCTGACTGTATTTATAATTTATTTTTTTAAGTCTTACATGTAATTTTTTTATTATAGGGCCCACATTATTATTTTCCTTTTTATCTACTATATCATACTAAAAAATTAATAAATAAAAATAAAAAAAATAAAAATTTGAATGTACAATACCTATCTAATTTTTTTTTAAAAAAAAACAAAAAACAAAACGTTGCCTAACAAGATAAAAATAAATAAAAAGGTCAAAAGGACTATAGATCGGTACTGTAGATGTACAGTCCCAACCAGCATAGTATCCATCAGGAAAAAAAAAAGAAAAGAAAAAAAAATTTGATGTCCATCCATAACAAATTAAAAAAATGAAAAAATTTGGATGGTATTATAAATTTACAGCACTCCATCCTTAACAAATTTTAAAAAATAAAAATTCGGATGGCTGTAGATTTACAATACCATCCGACAGTGTATAAAATTTATTTTTTATAGGTCTTATATGTATCTTTTTTAATACAGGATCTGCATTATTTTTTTTTCTTTCTAATTTGGTATATCATATTAATAAATAAAATTAAAAAAAGAAAAGTCAAATGTACAGAACTCATAAAAAATAAAAAGGAAAACGCTTCATAACAAAGTAAAAAAGAAAAAAAAAGTCAAACGGTATTGTAGGTTGGAACTGTAGATCTACAGTACCATCCAGTACAAAAAATAAAGAAAGAAAGCGTTGGGTGGCCCATAAAAAATAAAAAATAAAAAAAATACTCGGATGGTACTATGGATCGGGTATTGTATATTTGTATATCTACAACGCCATCAGACAGTGTTTACAATATATTATAAATTCAAAGCATTATTAAAATTTACTGTAAGATGTTGAATTTAAATTGAAATGAAATTATAAAATAATATTCTTCTGCAATATGTTTTAGAGTATATTGTAGAATGTGTGCAATATGCAAGTGTTGTCAATTTATTTTAGATTCTTTGACCTTTTGGATTGTGTTCTTACCATAACATTTTTATTTATCTTTTTCAGATTTTGAGCCTAATAATATAGTCATAACCTTTATATAATCTAGAATTCAGACTGACATAAGTTTTCTTAGTTTGTTTTTATTAAATTCTGTAATATTTTGACTTTTTAATGTCCTAAGCTCATTAATATTCTTTATGTGTTTTTAGATTCTTGAGACTTTTGTTTAACTCACTGAATTGCTTGGTGGGTATTCAATAGTATAATGTAAAATGTAGAGTAAATAATGTTTTATCAGTTCTTTTAAGATTCTTTGTCCTTTCGCCTGTTAGTGTGCTGATCTTCACATGATTCTTATCATTGTCCATTGATTTTGTCATTGTTGTTTCTTTATAATGTAGAATGTAAACTGAGATAATTTTTGGTTCCTTAGGCTTACTAGTGTTCTGGCTTTAGAGTCTTGAGACTTTATAGTCTTGAGTCAATTTACTTTGTCTGACTGTGACTCAATTTATTGAATTATTTGGTGTTTATTTAGTGTTTCCCTCCTATGTGACTATTCATTATTGATCTTGTCTTACTGAGTTTTCCGGCATTATTCTTTTTAGATTAATGGCAGTTCTGAAAAGTAATATACATACATACATACATACATATACATACATATAATATCTGTATATTACATTGTATTTTTTTTTCAATTAATTTAACATTGTATAAAATGTTGCAGGTGCCTGCTAATGACAAGCAACTTGTGGAGATAATGCAAATGGTACATAAAAAACTAGGGGAAGATCTTAGGGAGATTGGGAATGCCATAGTGTTTTCTAAGAAAGAAATCACTTAAGACCCAAAAGTGAAAGCCATGGTTGCACATTTGCATGAACTTTTGTTGAGTCTTTTTTATACTTTAATTAAATAACTTTTAAAATAATTTCATCTAATCCCTTTTGTTGTTTTTTTTTTTTAAACTAGAGGGGGCAAGCACAAGCTTTTATGATTCAGCTTCTGGGGAGGATTATGAGGAGATATCCACTGCAAAAGTAAATCTTAAACTTTGTCATTCAGTTCTTGCGAAGGATTGAGTGAACAGGTTATTATCCTAAAGTGTGATTACTTGCTAGTGAATCTTATGTGTTATTGACAATGACGGAGCCATAAATTTTAATTAGGCCAACCAATATTACAAAGTAAAAGTATTCATATCAGGAATTTCAATAAATAACTTTTTCTGAAAAAACCTTCCCAACCTTAATATTTTAACTTTTAAACAAGTGATGTTGTGGTAAATATCATACACATAGAATTCAAGGTATCTTAAGATTTTTGTTACAATACTTGATTGAGTTTGTTAGTAATTTTTATAATTTCTTTCATCAAATATAAAATGAAAGTAAAATTAAATGATATTAATATTTTACAGGCATATGTAGCATTACCTTGTTGAAAATAAATAGATAAAGTGACAATTATATTTTTAGAAGCTAAAGCAGTCGCACTATCTATGCATACATAAAAGATTATATATACATATATATAATTGAAATGATAACATCGTCTAATGTATCCAAGTCATTGTAATGTATTAATTTAACCCCTTTCTATATGAATCTCATTATTTTCAACCAAATTAGCAACTTGAATTGCAAAATATCTTATAATCCATCATTATGCTTATAAGAAGAACACACAATATTAATAATCATATTCAAGCCTTAAGAGAATGAATGTGCATCAACTATTTCTTTACCTACACTATTCATAATTGATAAGCTAAATAACACATGTGATGGAAAAAATTAAAAATATTTTAGGGGGAAACATGTCCCCCCGGTCCTCCCTTCTCTCGACCACTAATTATCAAAAAATGTTTGTTTTTTCTAATTTTTTTTAGTTGTTACTTAGGAAGAAGATAGTATATTGTATTCTCTATGATGATGTAGTTTTAATTGCTTGTAAAAGACACTCAACGAGATGATCATAAGCAACCTCCTGTTTTTTTTTTTTTTTTTTGGCATTTTGTACAAGTAAACTATTAGGAGTTGGGCGCTCATACTTTTTGGGTCATAAAAAAAATAAATACTAAATGTGAGCATTTTTTTTAAAAAGGATTCAAACTAAATTGAGATTATTTTGACAAGATGATTGGTGGTAAAATTTGGTAAATAAATTTATGCTGTCTAAACAAGCATTGGGCAACCATGGCCCATCCCCCATGCAATTGGAATGGCCTTTTAATTATATTACATATATTTTTTTAAAATAGGAGAGATACCGTATCTATTTATTTATTTCAAATTTTTAAAAATATTTTTTTCATTTATTGAAGATCTATATATTTTGAAAATATGTAGTTAAAAATATGAAATGTATTTTAACATACATTAGTTAAAACGCTCTTGTGAAAATTTAAAAAAGAAAAATTGGGTTATTTGGGCTAGGCCCAAAAAAAAAAGTGAATCAGAATAAATTGTCATTCACTGAAACCGAAAACAATTTCTTTCACAATTTTTACCCAAGAAAATTTTTCTCTCACAATCTACTAAAAATATTAATCTCACAAAAAACAAAAGAAAGGAAAAAAAAAAAAGAAATAACAGCATGCTTGGTATGTCAGAAAATTTTTAAAGGAATGGAAAGCAGAATGAATTATAGAAGTATAAGTAATGGAAATAGATAAATATAGAAAGACTAAAATATCCCTAATAATAAGTACTAATCACAAAGCACTAAAAAGAAAGGAATTTTGTATCAGATATGTTGATGTGCAGTTATGAATTGATAATAATATGTTCAATATGTTCAAATGAGTGGATTTGAATTTTAATTAGTTAAATATAGTTAAAGACAAATAAAAATATATATTAAATTTAAAAGACATATATCTGGTAACCACTTTATTTTGTGTATATATAACTTCATAGAAATTTCATCCAGCCCTAACAATATTAAAATTAATTAGGTATTTTTTATTTGCCATGAGTTACGAGTTATGGGTACTTATTACTTTTTTTAGATTAAATAGCAATTTGATCCTTAGATGATAAATTCATGAGTGTTTGCAATTTTAAAGTTATTTTTTGTGCAATAATATCCTTCAACTTTTGAAAACAGTACAATATACCTTTACTATTTACAAAAGTTAATTTTAACCTTAGTTAACCATAAAATGATAAAGAAAGACAAAAAAAAAATTACAGAAAATGATAAAAAATAAAGTTAACTTTGTGGTGCAATGTTTGTCCTTTTATGTTATTTTTGGGTCCTTATTTGTAAGTTTGGATCCATTTTCATAATTTGCTTGGTTCTTTTATGTAATTTTCATAATCAACGAACTGTTAAAATAAATTTTTATTAATGATAAGATTACATTGCATGATTTTTAAAAGTTAAAAAAAAATTACACACAAAACAAGTTTATGATTGTAGACGCCCCTAGACTTATAATTTAGAGATCAAATTACTTTTTTAATCTTATTTTTTAAAATATATATTAAATAAATATGCATATATAGTCAAGTTAAAATAAGAATTATATAACACTACTGAAATTTTATGATACTACTTAATAAGAATTATGTGTAATATCCAATTCAACATTCAAAAATGAAACGAAACAATTTTTGAATCTTGATGAAGTATATGCCCTAGTTAAATAAGATAAAATAATTGCATAATCTAAAAACACAAAAAAAACGACACTTCTTATTTTATTTTATTTTTGAAACTAAACCTATCTAAAAAGTAAATTTATTTTATTTTATTATTGCAAACAAACATAAAATAATTTGACCACTCCTTTTAAAATGAATCGAATTGAATTTCAAATGCTTAAATCTAATTAATCAAAAAAAAAAAATACAATTGATAACCACTCCTTTATGCATGACTCACCATCCATGCAATTAGATCAGCCTTTTAAATTCACCTAAACTTTTTAGCATATGAAAAAGAGATACCTTATTTATTTATAGTTTGTTTAATTTTTTTCATTTATTGAATATCTATATATTTTTTAAAAAAATTAAGGTGCATTTTTTTTCTTAAAGTATTCATAGAGGAGCACTTAATATTCTAAATTATTAGCTAAAGCAATTTTATTTTTAAATAATTATAGCGTAGCATTTTTACACTTATTATTAAATTCTCTAACATTGGCCATTAACTTTAAATAAGTTTGACCCAAAAAACCATGTATCACGCCATGTGGATTTGAAAAAGCCACGTGTCATATCCTAAGAGGATGAGACCCCCATCAACTCCCCTTACTTCATCTATTTCAATTTCTCTCAACCAAACTTATCTTCTTCTTATGAATCTTGTCTCTTCTCTCTTCACCACCGCTAATGGTTTTTGATCTCACCTATTGTCATGGTCATTCACACTAATGCTTTCCACCATGAATCTCGCAAAATTAAGGAGATTTGCCAGTCTATTTCTTAATCCAGAATAATAGTTTAAGGTACTTTGTGTTCCTTCATGAATATTTTAAAAGTAAAAATATACCTTAATTTTGACAATATATAGTCAAATTTATGTAAAGTATTTTAACAGGCATTGTTAAAGGGCTCATGTGATAATAATAATAAAAAAAGATTGGGTTGTTATGGCTAGGGCCTAAAAAACAAAGTGGACTGGAACATATTGTCACTCCAAAAACTCAAAAGACAAGAGTTTAAAATTTCTCTCACAATCTACCTAAAAAAATTCTCCCACAAAAAAAACAAAGAAAAATAAATAACAACATGCACTAAATATCTCTAGTAATAAATACCAATCATTCGGCACTAAAAGGAAAGGAATGTTGTTTGAGATACATAAGTTAGGCTATAATAATCTTTATGCACAAGCATTTACATGTAAACTGTTACCTTTTGAAATAACGGTGTTCATGGAACAGAATGGAACTAAATTTTTGCTCCCTTATTCGATTCCATCATGTCTCAAAAGTCATCTCATTTTATTTGGGATCAAGATGAGACCACACAAATCGAGAAATCCTAGTAAAGAAGATAAAAATCGGGGAGGAGAGAAAAGGAAAAGTAAGAATTAAGCAAATACTATATATCAAGATATTCATATTTTCAAATTTTGAGTAATCAAACACACTTTTTTTTTACATGAAACAAATACAACTTACAAAGTGGTAATAAAAATAGCACAATTAGTCAACTACAAGAAACAATATATATATATATATATATAACTAAAGTCTACATGACATTTGTCAAATTATATAATTTCGTAAATTCAAAACAACACAAGCAAACAACAAAAAATCACACTTACACAACTTGTATAATTCCTTCCACTTCTTAATAATTTAAGATTACATTTAGATAATTTAAGTTTCATTGATTTTTCAGATTTTGACCTTCTAAATTTAATCAGAGGTCATAGAGATGAGTACTAGGATGAGGGATTCTCAGGCATGGATTTTCTGGGACATCCTAAAATTCTTGTGAGATTCAAAAGAGAAAGGAGGAAAGAAATGAGGATGATGATCGTAGTCCACAACCTCCTCAGGTGCTTCTATGTCTCCCTTCTTTGGTCCCAACAAGAAAGAAGCCATTGACACTCACATTTACTTCCTTGCACTCTACTCCGTGTCTCATAGTTGCAAACCTTCCACTGCTTCATGCCTACACACATCAAGTCCCTACTTTACATAAATTTACATAGAGCCTAAGAAATAAGTCGTATTATGCACTTCATAATTTTTAACTAACAAAATTTTTTAATGCACATAGATACATGAAATTTGATCCTCTTAGGTTGCAATTCCCTCAATTTGTTTCAATTTTAAATTATAGTTTCATTTATCATTTGGATAGATATGCAGTTCAATTAAAATAAGAAATAAATAAATATTACAATCCTCAGATTTAGGAAGGGAAAGAAAACTAATAATTTAAATTTAAAAGTGGGGCATAGATTTTGTGTCCCTTGATTTAGTAGGGAAAGAACATAGTAATAATTTAGATCAATCAATTATTACCATTCAAGCAAGCTTGGGAAAATTATTCATGCTTTCAATAATTTTAATTTGGAAGAACTTCTTCCACTAATAACAAAAGGGAAATCACAATTAAGGACATGAAAAAATAAGTAATAATGATTGAGGATAAAAGACAATGGTCCATTTTTGGAGTTTAAAAATAATATTTTGACTAAAAGACCATTCACACTAACTAATTGTGCATCTCAAAAAGGGGTGTTTTACTCAAAGGATTATTTTTCAGACTATAAAAAAGGATCATGGTCCTTAAATTCAATTTCACAATTCTATGATGCTCAATTGTTATTACTAGTTTTCTAAGGCCCTTAATTGTAGTTTTTCCAATAACCAAATGTCCAAAAAAACTTCTTGATGAATTATGATTGAATGCCAAGAGATATAACAACTTACATGAGCTATATCACCAAGAATGGCAAAGAAGCTTTTTGGGCAAGGAGGGGCATCAACAAGGGAACCAGACTTATTGTTCATCACTTGAAGCCCTCCAACATTTTCATCATCTTGCAGGTGACGAAGCTTGAGTCTGTATGCATTTGCACACCACACGACTCTATTGTTTCTAGTGTGAAATTATGCCTGTTTATCTTGAACTAACATATCCATTCCTTGAAATATCCATATGCTTCTTCCAAACCCAAACTCTCTACCATCTTTTCTGATACATCCATCAACAACTCATGAATTGGTTTCCCATATGACTATCACTTTCCTACATGCCACACATCACATAGATATATATATATATATATATATACATTTCTTGGAAATTGGATTCAGTAAGAGTCAATAACAATCTTGAAAGATCAATAACATGCTTAGTAGACCTAATAGGTAATTTTGGTAGTTTACTTTCTGCTTGTGCCTCGTAATACACATAACTATGAATATGCCGTGGTATGCCCCATCCTTTTTTTTTTTGGGAGTAAAAATGGAGAATATGATTCCTCAAAAAATAGCTAAAAAGCACATGGCTTTATATTAAAAAAGAACTAGGCTGTGGGTGAACTATGCAAGAACAATAGAAACAAAAGAACAAAGGGCGAAGCATCTAATTGACAGCAGAAAGCTTACGTTTGGTGAGGAGAAGTATCTAATCGAGAGCAAAAAGTTTGAACGGCGTGAGAAGAAACCATGTCATCGAGTGCCAAGCTCCCGAAGAAAGGATTCTCAGAACTTGGAGGAATATAATCAGTTGCTTTCAGAAGTTGTTCGGTGTTTCGCATCTTGGTCCTTACAGTAAGGTCAAGCAGAGATCTCACAACCTTCGTCATCTCTGCCATGAGACTTGAATCAATACAATGGTTCGTCAATCTGAAACATCCCCAGTCCTCGCACGCCTCTCTCAGCCTCTTCTTGAGATTATCTCCAGACTCTTGCAGATCGATCACTGGCAAGGTGCTCATCTTCGCCATTCTTCCCTGTCCGTCATGATTTCTTGTGGCTGTACTGTACATATATAGCCATCAAGAAAGTGCAATCCAGCCACCCATCACTTGTTGCTGCATATATGTTTCTTATCGACTGGGTCTGAGTTTTAATCATTATCCCCCTAATTTTAACTCAATCCTGACAGATTAATCATGATAATTTTGACTTGATTCTAAGTTGATTGGTGCCATTAATTTTGTTGGAGGCAGGGCAATAGGAAATCGCTCTTCTCTATTCCTAGTGTAGTGATTCAGTACTAGTGCAAGTGCGCTTATGTCAGCTCGTAGCCACCAATAATTAAATTATAGTCTTCGTGTGATTCAATTTTTATAATTTTAATCATTTAAAATATTAATTTTAAATTTTAGAAAATAAAATTTTAAAAATTAAAATTATGTTGACATTTATGACTAATTTAAATTAGTAAAATTTTAATTTGATAAATATTATAAAAATTTTATCTTTCTAATTTTATTTTGTAAAATATAGAGAATGATTTTTAAAATAATTGAAATTGTAAAGACTGAGTTACATCGAGTTAAAATTTAAAAATTGAGTTATAATTAAGTCAAAATTTTGAGGACTAAGTTGCAATGAGTTAAAATTTAGAGATTGAGTTATAACTAAATCAAAACTATAGAAATCAAATGATTAATATTCATTTTTTTAAGTGAAAATGTGTGCTGTTTTTATTCATAAAGAATGGGAAGAAAGTCCGATGATACTAGGACGTTTGGGTTCCCTGATGTTCAACGTTTCTCTCAGGAGTGTTCAAGTTTATAATTGTCTCAATTGGATTGTACCTGTCCTGATCATGTTGAGACGAGTTTGTCCTAATCTAAAAGATATCAAGACAGGATATTTGTAGAATGAGATAGAAAAGGGGCTGCCTCAAGCCGGGACTCGAGATACCCTTTGGGACATCCCATCCCGTCCTAATATTATAGATATATATATATATATATATATATGTTTTTTTAATATATGTATTATTTATTATGTAATTTTTATTGTTTATTTGTTGATGTTTTTCGTCTATTCTTACTTTATTTAATTTTACATTGTTTTATGATACTCAATCTGGCTAACCAAGTTGTGAGATTTCATAATTATTGATATTGATTTGAGGAATTAAAAATGCAAACCTGAATTGTTACCATTCAAGTAATATAATGAGTTTATTTTTTGAGTCTATGCTTAGTTGTTGTTGTTTATTATAATTATAATATAAGTTTATAATAAACTCTAACTAAATAGCATGCACATCCAGAGGGGCTCTTGTATTTGGACTATATGTCTTTATATCTATTTGTTTATATGTTGAAACTCAATTGATTAATCATATATCTAAAAATATGGTTCTTTATATATGTTGGTTGAGTATTACTTGTCATTTGAAGATATAAGGTGATTATTGAGACATCCCTGTCCCGTCCCGACCCCTACTGGGATAAGAGGGGATAAAATTTGAATCCCAATCATTTTTTAGGACGGGACACGAAATGAGGGTATCCTAGTCCAGTTCCATGAAGACCCCTAGTTTCTCAAGTTGACTTCTCTTTTTTCCAAAAACAAAGAAAAGAAAAAATTGGGATTAAGGTCTTATGGCAAAAATATTTTTTTAAAAAAAAGTACCCAAAACTTTCTTGTACAAAAGCACTGAAAAAGAGTTCCAATGACTTATGGGAAAATCTCATTTAAGATTTCATATAACAAATCTAAATATAAAAAGAAGTCTTATAAATTACTTTGAGTTTTTATGTGCAATAAATTGGCATTGTCAATTATATTGAATAATTATTAGTAGAAATTTTCCATTGACAACTACGTAATAACAATTAACAACTATCGTATACTAATTGACAATTTTAATAAAAGAAATGAAATTTTAGAATAATTTTATGATTTCATAAGATTTTTTTACATTTAGATTTCTTGTTCATGCTAAGAACTTGTTAGTTGAAATGGTTTGGAACATCCTCTTAAAAGTGTGCCGGGCTTGCAAGAAGAGCTATATTTACCATAATGGTGAGTTCTTAGATTCTTTACCACAATTTTCTTGGAATTGGTGAGAGGGAGAACACATTTACATGTTTAATACACACACATGGGCGTGTGCTAGTAATAACAATTTTCATTATTAAAAATAACTCAACAAAACTTGATATACATAGCTGTGGATGCTTTTGAATATACATAGCTTGATAGACACGAGAAATTAGATATTTATCTGAATTAATTCCCTGCACACGTCCTTAGTTCTTTAAGATTACATCTAGAGCATTTACGATTAGACTTAAATAATTTAAACTTTATTTATTTATTTATTTAAATCTAGACCATCTAAATTTAATTAGAGGCTGTAGAGACATGTATTAGGGCAAGGGCTTCTCCAGCATGCATTTTATGAGATACCCTAAGCTACCTATAATGTTCATATATAAGAGAAAAGAAGAAAGAGACGAGGATGATGATCAAAGTCCACAAGCTCCTCAAGTGCTTCTATGTCTCCCTCCTTTGGTCCCAACAAGAATGAAGCTATTGATGTTGATCTCACACTTGCTTCCTTATACTCTACTATGTGTTTCATAGTCCCAAACCTTTCGTTGCTCCATACCAACACATATTTGTATTATTCATTTCATAATTTGCAATAATCCCAATTTGTTTACACACGTAGTTACATGAATTTGGATCCTCTTAAGTAGCGACCCCCTCAATTGTTTTCAATTTTAACTACTGGTCAAAATAATTTTGCTTTTAAAGTAATTATAGTATAGCATTTTTTCCCTTGCTATTAAATTTCTTGACGTTGGTTGTTAACTTTGAAGAAGTTTGATCCAAAATGCCACATGTCATACCCTATGACATGACCCCCTATCATCTGCCCCTCCTTCGTTTTCTTCAATTTCTCTTCACCAAATCCTATCTTCTTCCTACAAATCTCCTCTCTTCTCTTTTCTCCACTCTAATGGATTCCAATCACACCCACTGCCATGCTCATAAATTTGCATCAACAACAATTTCCATCATGAATTGGCAAATTTGAGGAGATTGGCCACTCTATTTCCTTTTCCAAAATAATAGTTTAAGGTACTTGATGCTCCTTATTGAATACTTTAAAGATAAAAATGCATCTTAACCTTAAAAATACATAATTAAATTTATGTAAAGTATTTTAACATACATTGATTAAAAGGCTCACGTGAAAAAAAATAAAAAGATTGGGGTTTTTGGGCCAAGGCCTAAAAAACAAAGTGGCCCAGATCATATTGTCACCTAAAAAACTCAGAAGACGAGAGTTCAAAATTTCTCTTACAATTTACCCAAAAAAATATTTCTTTGAAAAAGAAAGAAAGAAAGAAAGAAAGAAATAACAAGTTGCATTAAATATCCCTAGCAATAAGTACCAATCGCCTAGCACTAAAAAGAAAGGAATGTTGTTTGAGATATATAAGTTGGGTTAAGATAATCTTTATGCACAACAAACATTTCTATGTAAATAGCTATCTTTTGAAACAACAATATTCATAGGACAAAATGTGTAAAATCTCCCTTACTAATCCACATTATCTCCAAAATTTCAAGGTAATTAAGGAATTAACTCAAGAGAATAACCAAGTTTTTAAAATTTACAAAAGTGGGATCCAAGTTTTTTAAAATTCCAAAATATTCCAAAATACTACTATAAGTCAAAAATCATAGTAGAAAGTGTATGAGGATGCATGAGATTTCAAAAAGGATCAAAGCATTTTCATTATAGTCGAGAATAGCAACATGGTGTAGGAAAACATAAGTGTATTGCAGCATGTAACATGTGCGCTATAGCATGTTCCTCTTTATACCACGCACTATAGTTTAGAAGCCATGTGCCACAGCACATTGCACATTTTTTATAATAATAGAGTTGTCAAATGATAGCTCGTGAGGTAAAATTTTGACATGCCTTATTTCTCCATCTGATGTTCGATTAAAGTAATTTAGGTGTTTACAAAAAGCTTTTTCTTAACTCTAGCCGATGGCAGTAATGTCACTCATATATCATATCTCAATAAAAAGTTGGACATCTATTTGCAAACTTACTCTTTTTCAAATTCAAAAATACACTAGGGTGTCCTATTTCATTTCCAAATGCCATAATTCACACAAAACTCTTAAATCATACTCAATGGACTATAACAAACCTGTGTAACATACCATGATAACCAAATCATATATACATCATATTTCTAATTCTCAACCCCTAGAATACAAAAGCAGAAGGGGGAGCCTCAATAGCATAAATCATTCATTCATCATCATTAATCACATAATTTGCTTATCTCTCATTTGCACTAGCATTTTAGCCCTTTTTAGATTTTAGAATTAATACATATAAACCCTAAGGTCCAAAATACTCAACTTAGTTCAACAATTATATAGTGCAAGTAAGCAAAAACATGTAATCTCCTAGTTGGCAATATCATGCAAAATATACACATAATACTTAAAGTAAAATGAGGCCTGTAATAGGAAGGATATTCTATACCTCAAGCTATTTCCCTCAATCCTGACTAGATGAGCTAGACCTTATAATATTGAAGAGAGAGGGATTAGTATAAGAACTTGGTAACTAAGGTACATCTAACTGATACTAATGCATACCAATTGATCAAAAAACAAGTAGCATATGATGTCATGCTCACGACAAAATAAAAACTCAATCATCCAATCACATATAATTGTATTTCATATCATTCATCACACAATTTATATAACAATTTCTCAAAAGCACCTTTTCACACTTATATAGGGCTAATCATATGTTTTTACATAATTACATCACAAAGGACATAATACAAATAACCATGTGCCCTTATCAATAATATGTATGATCGTACCTCCCTCATATCTTCCTTGTATCTCCGACATGAAATCATAGGTTATTACACACTGGGATTGTCCTTGTGATGAGATACCCTAGCCTTTCATACTTGTGGATCACGGCTTCCCTAACTCTCATGCTATAGAATGTCATTCTTCTAAACTAGCTTTCTTACTAAACAAGTAAAAACTAGAGTAGGTTCTAGTACCTTAATACATAATGGATAGTCCCTCATCGAATATGTGGGATAATATATAAATCCAAGCAAACCATCAAGCTCCAATGGCAGCCTTACCACGTGAATTTTTAACTTTCCTCTTTCTAAGCAAATTCTTGCTTCACATGATCATGCAATGCATAAATGCAATATCACATAGCATACAAATTACTCATTATATAGGCATGCTTAACATCATTATTATAATCACATCATCTATGATAATTACATAATCACATAACAATAAATAATTGAACTCCATATCACATTATATCATTAAACTCCTCACCAAAAATATTCATTGAAATCCATTAAACATCATATTGTTGAACTTCTTATCATCATAAAACTCCTTAATTTCAACATTTAATTCATTACATAACAAATATACAAGCATATCATTTCAAGATTTCCCAACATCATCAAAGGAACATTTAAATTTCATGTTCCATACTTGCATTATAGCAATTTCACAATTGATATTAACAATTCATAATTCAAATAACTAATTAACACACAAGAGTATAAGAAAATATTTCTCGCTTACCTCAAACTTTTAAGAAATCAAAAGTTTATCCATTAAATACATACTTTCAAAGCTATTCCAAGCTTAAATGATGTCAAGTCGTAATCCCTCTACATTTATTCACATCAACAATTTGTCAATATCATCTTTAGGATAATTTCTAGCATTTACTCAACATTTCCAATTCTCAAAATCACAATTCCTTTATTTTTAATCATGCCCATTAGTTCACTAACTCCCATTATATTACATTAATTTTATTGAACTCCCAAACAACCATTAATGACATTTTCAACTCCCATCCATCTCATTTATGAGAGATTTTTTTTATATTAATGGCTCCCAGCCACTAAAAATGAGTAAAGCAATAAATGCTAGGTTTAAATAACTTAAACAACTCTCATTAATTCTATTTAAGTCAATATGTTTAGACTCATAGTTTTTATAGATCGAAAATCATCTTTTCTAATAAATCCTAACTTCCCAACTCAAGAAAAATGGAAGAAGTAAGAGGATAAACACTTAGAAAACTTACCTTTAGTGTTTAGAAGCCTCAAATACCTCTTAAAATTTGACCCAATGTGTGCCATAACAGAGCTCTTGAGTTCCTCTCTTCATTTTTCTCCCTTTCTTTCTTCTATTTTTGAACTTTGATTTAGATTTATTTGAATGAAAACTATCTATTCGTCATAGTGTATGCCACATGCATCATGGTGTATGCCATATGTGCCACAGTATGTAGTACATAGAAGCTGGATTCATGTTTTGATGCCTTGTGTGGCACGGCATCTTGTGCACATGCCGCGCAACATGTGTCATAAAGTCCTTTCTCCTTGTTTTCCCCCCATTTTATGGTCTGAGTGGTCCAAATTCACTCCAAATTCAATCCATAGGCTGAAATCACAACTCATAACATCCATTAGCTCTTTGTAATCACACTATATTTATTCACTTAATTTTTCTAGGATGTTACAAAATGGAGCTAGATTTTGTCCCATCTTATTTGCGATTGAGAAAAGACCATACTGATAGAAAAATCTCAATAATGATGATAAAGAAGGGAGGAGAGAGAAGGAGAAGTAAGAATTAAGAAACTAATATCAATGATATTAGAACTAGATTGGCTATTAAACCAATCAAGGTACTAGTCTATAGTTCAAAGGTCAGACCAAGGTTGAACCATGGTTGGACAATTTATGATTAAATTAATATATTTTAAATATTATATATTAAAAATTATAGATAAATTGATAAATCCAAGAAACTTATTATTGATAAAATAATAATCCCCATATATTTCAAACTTCAAAGCCATACCAACACAAATTCAATAACATAATCCAATTACATACTAACAATATAACATTGAAATCTAATACAAATTAAACCAAACAACATAGGGTTATCCATATTCAAAGTGATTCGTGCACAACACGATACTTTCATACGATCAAAATTTGTAGAATTACAATAACATTTAGCAACCAAAACAAAATGATTGAATAATAAATATTATTTAAGAACAATGAAAAGAGGAGACTAGCATAACTGTGGAAGAAACCCGACTGAGATGACACTAAAGGCTGGAAGAAACTCAAAGCCAAAGAGCAAGGGCCATGAGCAAGACTATGATACTGAAGACTGGAAGAAACTTGAAGCTAAAGAGCATGATCCATGAGCACAATTGCGATACCAATAAGATCAAGGAACACTAAAACATAGCACACGATGCCAATGAGATTGAGTGACACTAGAATAGACATAAGTTTGACACTGATGAGCCCAAATGTGACGGTCGAATACTCAAATGAGATGAAGATGAGGGCATAGGGTTGGATATTAGCTGTAGGAGGTTTGGTTTTAGGGCTGAATTTGTGTGAGTTTTCCATTTGTTATCCCATTTGAAATTTAGGGAAAGAAAAAGAATTAAAAGGAAATCGTCTGAACTATCGGTTCTCTTAATTTTGCCTAATTCACCTCCAATTCAAATGGTTTAGAGGAAGTTCCCTCTGCCTCCATTTTTTACCACTTTTGGACTAACTACCTTGCTGATTCTCAGTTGAACTAATTGAACCGGCCAATCCAGTCCGATTCTAATAACGTTGAGTAACATACATGGAGTAGGTATTTGCATTTTCAAATTTTGAGTAATCAAATACACTTTTTGTAAATGAAATAAACACAACTTACAAAGTGGTAGTAAAAATAGTACAATTAGTCAACTATGAGAAGCAAAAAAAAATATAACTAAAGTCTACACTAAATTTATCAAATTACATAATTTTATAAGTTCAAAAAAAAAACACAAGTAAACAACAAAAAATCACATGTACATAACTCATAATTCCCTGCACACGTTCTTAGTTATTTAAGACTACATTTAGACTGTTAATATTAGATTTCAATAATTTAAGTTTCATTCATTTATTAGATTTGAATAATTTAAGTTTCATTCATTTTTCTAATCTTGACCATTTAAATTTAATTAGAGGTCGTATGGACGCGTACTAGGGCGAGGGATTCCCCATCATGGATTTTTCGAGACATCCTAAGATTCCGATAATATTCATAAGAGAAAGGAATAAAGAGACGAGGATGATGATCAGAGTCCACAAGCTCCTCAGGTGCTTCTATGTCTCCCTTCTTTGGTCCCAACAAGAATGAAGCTATTGACACTCTCACATTTGCTTCCTTGCACATTACTCTGTGTTTTACTGTCACAAACCTTCCATTGCTCCATACCTACACACACACGTCCCTACTTTACATAGATTTACATAGAGTCTGCAAAATGAGTTGTATTATTCACTTCATAATTTGTAACTAACAAAATTTGTTTACACACATAGGTACATGAAACTTGATTCTCTTAATTTGCAACCCCCTCAATTTGTTTTAATTTTTAAATTATAGTTTCACTTATCATTTTGATAGACATGCAGTTCGATTAAAATAAGAAATAAATAAATATTGCATTCCATAGATTTAGGAAGGGGAAAGAAAACTAACAATTTAAATTTGTAATCTAAATAAAATAAGGGGGCATAGATTTTGCAACCCCTTATTTAGGAAGGAAAGAATAGAGTAACAATTTAGATCAATCAACTATTACCATTCAAGCAGGCTTGTGAAAATTATTCATATTTTCAATAATTTTAATTTGGAAGAACTTCCACTAATAACAAAGGGGAAATCACAATTAAGGACTTGGAAAAATAAGCAAAAATAATTGAGGAGCACAAAATCCTGAAATTAAATCAAAGGACAATGGTTCCTTTCTGGAGTTTAAAAATAATATGACTAAAAGACCTTTCACACTAACTAATTGTGAATCTCAAAAAGGGGTGTTTTACTCAAAAGATTATTTTTAAAAATATAAAAAAGGGCCATGGTCCTTAAGTTCAATTTCACAATATTATGATCCTTAATTGTTATTACTAGTTTTCTAAGGTCCTTAATTGTAGTTTTTCCAATAACCAAATGCCCAAACAAACTTGTTGATGACTTAGGATTGTCGGCCAAGAGATAAAACTTACATGGGCAATATCACCAAGAATGGTGAAGAGGCTTCCGGGGCAAGGCGGGACATCAACAAGGAAACCAGACTGATTGTTCATCACCTGAAGCCCTCCAACATTTTCATCATCTTGCAAAATGGTGATGAAGCCTGTGTCTGTGTGGATGTACACACCACACGACCCTACCGTTTCTGGTGTAAAACTATACTTGTTCATCCTGGAATACCATGCCCATTCCTTGAAATATCCATCTGCTTCTTCCAAGCCCAAACTCTCTGCCATCTTTTCTGACACATCCATCAACAACTCATGAATTGCTTTCCCATAAGACTCTATCACTTTCCTGCATGCCACACATCACATATATATACACATCAAATAAACCCACCTTTTTGTTCTTGGAGATTGGATTCAGAAAGAGTCAATAACAATATTGAATGATCAACAGCATGCTTAGTAGACCTAATAGGTTACGAGGGTAGTTTACTTTCTGCTTGTGCCTTGTAATACACATAACTATGGGTACGCCGTGGTATTCTCCATCTTTATTTTCTTTGGCGTACAAATGGAGAATTTTATTCCTCAAAAAATAGCTAAACAGCACTTGGTTTTATATCAAAAGAGAACGAGGTTGTTGGTGAAGTATACAAGAACAATAGAAACAAAAGGGCAAAGGGCGAGGCATCTAATCGAGAGCAGAAAGCTTACGTTTGATGAGGAGAAGCATCTAATCGAGAGCAGAAATCTTGAACGGCGTGAGAAGAAACCATGTCGTAGAGTCCCAAGCTTTCGTAGAAAGGATTCTCAGAACTTGGAGGAACATAGCCAGTTGCTTTCATAACTTGTTCGGTGTTTCGCATCTTGATCTCTACAGGAAGGTCAAGCAGAGATCTCGCAACCTTCTTCATCTCCGCCATGAGACTTGAATCAATCCGATGGTTCGTCAATCTGAAGCATCCCCACTCCTCGCACGCCTCTCTCAGCTTCTTCTTGAGATTTTCTCCAGACTCTTGCAGATCGATCACTGGCACGATGCTCATTTTCCCCATTCTTCCCTGCCTGTCTGGATTTCTTGTGGCTGTACTCTGCATATATAGCAATGAAGAAAGTCCGATCCAGCCACCCATCACTTATTGCTGTCTCTGTTTTTCTTTAGTGCCCGACTTTTGTCATGTGATTGGTTGTGAGTTTGTAATTTTTTTTTTTTTGGAAAAATTATCCTATTCTTTTTAACCCTAAGTTATTGAACTTTAACTTACAATAATTTAACTTTGATAATTTTAAGTATATTAATTACTGTCATTAATTCTTTTGGAGGCAGACCAATAGGAAATATCTCCTCTATTCTTAGTGTAGTGATACAGTACTAGTGCAAGAGCACTTACTTCTCTTTAAGAAAGATAGAAGGATTCACAGTTGTGAAAAAGGCTTTATTCAAATTTACTATGGTCTTGGTAATTTAAAATATTAATCTTTATATAAAAATAAAATCATAAAAATTAAAATTATGTTAAAATTTAGGAACTAATTTTAAATTGCTAAAATTTTAATTTGAAAAACATTATAAAGATTTAATCTTTCTAATTTTATTTCTAAAATATAAAAACTAATATTTAAAATGGTTAAAATTATTGGAATTGAGATGTATTGAATCAAAATTCAGAAACTAACTTACAACTAAGTTAAAACTTTAAAAATTGAGTTATAACAAGTTAAAAATTAAGAATTGAATTATAATTGAATCAAAACTATAAAATAAATGATTAATTTTTCTTTTAGAAAAATAGTAACCAAACCTCAATACCAAATTAATATTAGCCAATAACCAATTAAATTAAAAATTATAATTTAATCCCTTAATTCTTAACTGATATTAATTTGCGAGGTCACAAGACCAAATTATTCCTAAAAGTAAAAAAAAAAAGTCAACTCCCCACTATTGCCTATGCCAACCGCTAGACCCCTGTCAGCAGGGAAGTCAACAAAGCCCCTACCACAGTGGCCAGCCACCGAAACTCCAATGCTAACAACATTTTTATTCAATGAATATTTAACGTGTGCACTTGGATAGATGAGACAATCAATTCTAAAAGACCAAAATTAGGAGTTTGTAAAAATATATCAAAACACTTGTATTATATGACAAAATTAATTGTGAACAAAAAATATTGTTTCTTTACAAATATCCAAACACTCCTATTCATGTAAAAACCAATTATAAACCTAAAACTATTATTTATAAAATAGAGTTTATACGTTTTTGAATAAATTTTTTTAAAAAGTATAATTTAAAAGTTGGTTTGAAAAGTAGGTAATGATGACTTTTGAGATAACTATAATTCTGTGTTCATAATTGATTTTGACATATATAAAGGTGTTTGAATAATTTTTTTTTAAAACAAAATCATAGTTTTGAGCTTAAAATTAATTTTAGCATGTATGATAGAGATATTGTTTATGTATATATACATAAAAAAAAATATATATATATATATATAGGGTTAGGTTTTTGTTGTTTTGTTGCTTTTTTTTGGTTTTGGGATTCTTTTATTATTATTTTTTTTTGGATTTTTTTTTTTGGGTGTTTTTCTTGTTCGCTTTATTTGCGATTTTGATGAGCCTCTTTGTTAGACTTGGCATGAAGCCCAAAAAGCCCTTTTCACCGCCACTTTTCAGGTCCAAAACCCCACTCCTCTTACCCTTGGGCCCAGAAGCTTTCCCTCCACTTCTGTAGCCCAAAAAACTAATTGCCTGGTAAACTCTTGCAAGAATCTAACATTCCTAAATTTCTTGAGCAAACCTTTCACCTCTCAGGATGATTTCTTGCATGCAAGAAGAATAAAGATAAGTTATTTCATAAGATTAGCAATTCAATTTTTTTTTTTTTTTGAATGGGGAAGAGTTACAGAGTCGAACCTGGCAAGTTAAGAAATCATAAGAGTCATCATTTTTTCACAAATGATTGTCATCACTCTGTTCTCTACTAGATCTCCATGTATGGAGAAGAGTCACAGCACTGCAATTTTTTTTCTTTTTGAATGGAGAAGAGTTGCAGCATTGCAACAAAAGAGAGGATTTTGCTTCACTTCATCTTTATTGATTGCTTTAACTTCATATTCTTATAGCTATAGGACAAATTCTGGGGTCTCTCCATCATCAATGAACATCTTTGTCATCAACAAAATAGATTCTTCTTACAAATATTTCAAGTCTTTAACCAGATTAACACCTGTCATTTTGTCAAGTGTTTCTTTTTAATTTTATCTTTCTATGTAATTGTGATATTGTATGGACTTTATTTTGATCTTTTCACTACTATAGAAATGAGATTTGGTAAGATGCATTTTATAACAATTAAAAATGAAACGCCACTAAAACGAAAGTCGAGGTACATTAAGTGATGTATTTTTATAAAATGTCACTGCTTATCAATTATTTTTTATTTACAATTTTAATAAAATAACAAGAGGTGGCCTTATCTTCACAAAATGCCAAAGGTTATTGTTGCTGTACAATTTCGTGGCATTTCAAAATAAAATACCACCTAATAATTATGATAATAGAACCAAAAAAATAATTTTATTTATTATAATTATTATAATTAATATTATACTTATTAATATGAATATTATAATTTAATTTTATTCTTATTATTTTACTTATTTTTATTATTGATATAATTATTTTTATCAATTAATAAAAAAATTTAATTATATTTAATTAAGAATGATTTATATTATAAATATAATAATTACTACAATATTATTATTAATTTTAGTGTTAATTATAATATAAATTAATTCATTAATTAATAATCGTTATTAATATATCACAATAATTTAAATCTAAAAATATAAAATTATAAATATATTTTTCCAACAATCATTTATTAATAAATATAATATTTAATAAATATTTTATTTCATTAATTTTAGGTGACGCTTCCTACATGAGGAAACACCACCCAAGAGTTTTAATTTATTTTTATCTCATAGTTAATTATTTCATTTAATTATTTTTAATAAATATAGTATTTAATTTTATTGATGTTAGGTGGCGTTTCCCATTTAAGAAAATATCTCCCAATAGTTTTCATTTATTTTTTTAATGATAGATTATTTTTAATAACTATTTTATAATAAATATAATATTTAATAAATATTTTATTTTATTAATCTTAGGTGTCCTTTACTGCATGAGGAAACGCCATGTAATGGTTTTAATTTATTTTTTTATAGTTAATTATTTTATTTAATGATATATTATTTTCAATAATTATTTTGTAATGAATATAATATTTAATAAATATATTATTTAATTAAAATTATGCAGGAAATGTCACTTAATAGTTTTCATTTATTTTATATAAAAATATATATTTTTATTAATTATTTTATAATAAATATAATATTTAATAAATATTTTATTTAATTAATCTTATGTGGTGTTTCCTGCATGAGGTAACACCACTTAATGGTTTTAATTTATTTTATTTAATGATATATTATTTTCAATAAAACATTTAATAAATATTTTATTTAAGAGTTACAAAGTCGAACTTGGCAGGTTAAGAAATCATAGAGTCATCATGCTTTTGCAAATGATTGTCATCGCTTTGTTCTCTACTAGATCTTCATGTATGGAGAAGAGTTACACCATTACAACAAAAGAGATGATTTCACTTCACTTCATCTCCATTGCTTGCTTTAACTTGATGTTCTTATATCTATAGGATAAATATCAGGGTCACTCTATTATCAGTGAAGATCTTTGTTATCAATTAAATACATTTTCCTCGCTTAAATTCGATGTCTTTAACTACTATGATTAACACCTATCATTTTGTCAAGTGTTTCTTTTAAATTTTCTCTTTTAATTTTACCTTTTTTATGTAGCTATGGTATTGTATGGACTTTATTTTAATCCTTTAATGAAAAAAGAGTTCAACTATGGCTTTGTTTCATGCCTACTCTTCCCTCGTTGCATTATCCTGTTAACCTATATGAACAGTTTTTATGAATTCACAACACATTTTCATTGTGATTTGTATTATTTGTTAACAAAGTATTAGCAGTCCCCAATCTAAGTACTCCTCTAGTCCCCCTTCACTTCAGAAGCAGACCAAGGAGCTCCCTGGAGGGTTTCTTGAACAATCAATCCACAGCAATGGCAAATAAGAAAAGCATCCTTAATTGAGTTTTTCTGATTATCGTTTTAATATTTTTGTTTGTATGTTAATGTATGATATATGTAGAATGTATATTTACTAAAATTTTGTCAGTTTAATTTTTTAAATTTTTTGTTCCTCTCTCCTTTTAGATTCTTCTCCAGATTCTTTGATCATTTTTTACCTTCACATTATTCTCTCTCTTTTAGATTCTTTTGTTTTCATTGATCTTCTGATTCTATTTTTTTTAAAAAAAATTGCTTGTTCTTTATCTTCCTATTCTTCGAAGCTTCACATAATTTATATATCATATGGCCTTTTTTGTTAGGTAATGGAATGATCTTTTAATTATATTACATATATCCTTTTTAAAAATGAGATACCGCAGTGATTTATTTATTTCTAATTTTTTTTAAAAAAAATTCATTTATTGAAGATCTATATATTGTTGAAAATATGTAGTTAAATTTATGAAACATATTTTAACAGACATTGGTTAAAAGGCTCCCGTGAAGATATATATGAAAAAGAAACAATTGGGTTGTTTGGGCCAAAGCCCAAAAAGAAAGTGGATCAGAACAAATTGTCACTCGCACAAAGCCAGAAACTCAATAAAATTTCTCTCACAATATTTACCCAATTTTTTTTCCCTCAAAATTTACTAAAAAAGGTGTCTAAAAAAAAAAGATATAACAGCATGCTTGGTATGTTGGAAAATTTTTGAAGGAAGGGAAAGCAGAATGGAATATAGAAACATACTCCTTTCTTCCGTTAAAAAGTATAAGGTATTTTTAATCGAATCTCACCCCTAATAAAGTAATTACCTACTTTTAAACTCACCATATCTTTTCATATTTACTTCTATTAAATATCCTATAATAAATATAAAGTCATTATCAATAGGGGCACTTTAAAAAAAATGATTACATCTCGAAATACTAAAAATGTCTTGCATTTTTTAATATTCAATTCATCAAAAAATACTTTACATTTTTAAATGAAAAGAGTAAATAATGGAAATAGATAAATATAGAAAGACAAAAAATATCCCAAGTCATAAGTACCAATCACAGAGTACTAAAAAGAAAGGAATATTGTCTGAGATAAGTTGATGTTCAGTTATGAGTTGATAATAATATGTTAAAATGAGCGGAACGAATCTGATTTTTAAATAGTTAAATATAGTTAAAGACAAATAAAAATAATACATTAAATTTAAAAGACATATATCTGATAAACACTTCTTTATTTTATATATATAACTTCATAAAAAATTCATCCAACCCTAACATTGAAATTAATTAGAAATTTTTTATTTGCCATAAGTTGTGAATTATGGATACTTATTAAATATTTTTTTGATTAAATAACAGTTTAACCCTCAAATCATAGATCCAAGAATATTTGCAATCTTAAACTCATTTTTGCACAATAATACTTTTTAAATTTTGAAAACAGTGCAATGTTGTCCTTATTATTGATAAAAGTTAATTTTAATTTTAGTTGATCAAAATATTTTAGAAAAAGATAAAAAATTACAGAAAATGATCAATAATAGAGTTAACTTTGATGGTGCAATGTTGATCTTTCTATGTTATTTTTTAGGCCTTTGTTTATAATTTTTGGATCCATTTCTATAATTTTCTTAGTGAACAAACTGTCAAAGTAAACTTTCATTAATGGTAGGAGTTACATTACATGATTTTTAAAAGTTTAGGAAACATATTATACACAAAATGAGTTTAGAATCACTTATTTCCTAGACTTATAATTTAGAAATCAAATTACCTTTTAATCTTATTTTTTTTAAATATACATATTAAATTAGCATACAAATATAATCATGTTAAAATAAGAATTACACAACATTATTGAACTTTTATAATATTACTTAATAAGAATTACGTGTAATATCAAATCTCAACATTAGAAAGTGAAACGAAACAATTTTTGAATCTTGAATAAGTAAATTAAAATAATTGCATAATCTAAAAACATAAAAAATAAATTTTATTATTGCAAACTAACATAAAATAATTTGACCACTCCTTTTTAAATAGAATTGAATTTCAAATAGTTAAATCTAATTCAATGAAAATAAAAAATATACAATTGATAACCGCTCCTTTATGCATGACCCACCACCCATGCAATTGGACAAGCCTTTAAAATTCACTTAAACTTTTTTATATATGAAAAAGAGATGCCGTATTTATTTATAATTTGTTTAATTTTTTTATTAAGTAAATATCTAAATATTTTGAAAATAGAATTAATGTATATTTTTGGCCTTAAAATATTCATAAAAGAGCACCCAATACTCTAAACTATTATGCAAAATAATTTTATTATAGTGTAGCATTTTTGCTATTGCTGGTAAATTCTATAGCAGTGGCCATTAATTTTGAACTAGTTTGATCCAAAATGCCATGTATCATGTCATGTGGATCCTAAAATGCCATGTGACATGCCCTGTGACCCCCATCAATTCCCCTTTTTTCACCTCCTTCAATTTCTCTCTGCCAAACCTATCTTCTTCCTATGAATCTTCTCTTTCCTCTCTTCTCCATTGCTAATGGATTCCGATCACACCCATTGCCATGGTCATTCGCACCAACAGCACTTTCCTCCATGAATCCCACAAAGTTGAGGAGATTAGCCACTCTATTTCCTTTTCTAAAATAATAATTTAGGACATTTGGTGCTCCTTCGTGAATATCATAAAGGCAAAAATGTACTTTAGCTTTGAAAACATGTAGTTAAATTTATGTAAAGTATTTTCATAGATGTTGGTTAAAAGGGTCAAGTGAAAAAAGATTAGGTTGTTTGGGCAGGGTCAAAAACACAAAATGAACCAAAACATGTTGTCACTCAAAAAACTAAAAAGACAAGAGTTTAAACTTTCTCCCACAATTTACCCAAAAAAAATCTCTCACCCATAAAAAAAAAAAAGAAAGAAAAAGAAATAATAGCATGCACTAAATATCCATATTAATAAGTATCAATCACCCAAGTGTTGTCTGAGATATTTAGACTGGGCTAAGATAATCTTTGTGGACAACATGCATTTTCATATAAATAGAATAGAATTGAATTAGCCACTCTATTTCTTTTTCCAAAATAATAATTTAAGACATTTGGTGTTCCTTCGTGAATATCATAAAGGCAAAAATGTACCTTAGCTTTGAAAATATGTAGTTAAATTTATGTAAAGTTTTTTAATAGATATTGGTTAAAAGGGTCACGTGAAAAAAGAAGATTAGGTTGTTTGGGCCAGGGTCAAAAATACAAAATGAACCAAAACATGTTGTCACTCAAAAAACTAAAAAGATAAGAGTTTAAACTTTCTCCCACAATTTACCCAAAAAAAATCTCTCACCCAAAAAAAACAAAAGAAAGAAAAAGAAATAATAGCATGCACTAAACATCCCTATTAATAAGTATCAATCACCCAAGTGTTGTCTGAGATATTTAGGCTGGGTTAAGATAATCTTTGCGGACAACATGCATTTTCATATAAGTAGAATAGAATTGAATTTTTTTCAGTGTTCAGTCCCATCATGTCTTGAAAGTCTTTCCATATTGTTTGGAATTGAGATAAGACCAAATCAAGAAATCTCGATAAAGAAGATAAAAAGGGAGGAGAGAGAATGAGTAAGAATTAAGCAACTAATATACATGGAGATATTTGCATTTTTAAATTTTGAGTAATCAAATACACTTTTTTACATGAAACAAACACAACTTACAAAGTGGTAATAAAAATAGCACAACTAGTCAACTACAAGAAACAAAAAATACAACTGAAGTGTACACCACATTTATCAAATTATACAATTTTGTAAGTTCAAAACAAGTAAACAACAAAAAAATCACATGCACACAACTTATATAATTCCCTGCACCTTCTTAGTGATATAAGACTACATTTAGACCGATAATATTACATTTAGATAATTAAGTTACATGAATTTTTCTAATCTTGACCGTCTAAATTTAATCAAAGGTTGTAGGGCTGCGTACTTGGGAAAGGGTTTCTTCAGCATGGAATTTCTGGGACATCCTAAGATTCCTGTAATGTTGATAAGAAAAAGGAAGAAAGAGACGAGGATGATGATCAGAGTCCACAAGCTCCTTGGGTGCTTCTATGTCTCCCTCCTTTGGTCCCAACAAGAATGAAGCTATTGAAACTCTCACGCTTGCTTCCTTGCACTCTACTCCATGTTTCGCTGTAGCAAACCTTCCATTGCTCCATACCTACACCCATCAAGTCACTACTTTACATTTATCTACTTAGAGTATGAAAAATAGTCGTATTATTAGCTTCATAATTTGTAACTAAAAAAATATGTTCACACACATAGATACATGAATTTGATCCTCTTAAGTTGCAATTCCCTCAAATTGTTTCAATTTTAAATTATAGTTTAATTTGTCATTTTGGTATATATGTAATTCAATTAAAATAAGAAATATATAGATATTCATTCCCCAGATTTATGAAGGGAAAGAAGAATAAAAATTTAAATTTATAATCTAAATAAAATAAGGGGTTTTGTGGGGGCATAGATTTTGCATCCCTGGAGTAAGGAAGGAAAGAACAGAGTAACAATTTAGATCAATCAACTATTAACATTCAAGCAAGCTTGTAAAAATTATTCATACTTTCAATAATTTTAACAAAGGGGAAATCACAATTAAGGACTTGAAAAAAATAAGAAATAATAATTAAGGACCACAAAATCTTGAAATTAAATCTAAAGACAATGGTCCTTTTTGGAGTTTAAAAAAATATTTTGACTAAAAGGCTCTTCACACTAACTAATTGTGCACCTCAAAGAGGAGTATTTTACTCAAAAGGTTAGTTTTTTAAACTATAAAAAAGGACCATGGTCCTTAAATTCAATTTCACAATTTTATGATCCCCAATTGTGATTATTAGTTTTCTAAGGTCCTTAATTGTAGTTTTTCCAATAACCAAATGGCCAAACAAGCTTGTTGATGACTTAGGATTGAAGGCCAAGAGATGCAACTTACATGAGCAATATCACCGAGAACGGCAAAGAAGCTCCCTGGGCAAGGAGGGACATCAACAAGGGAACCAGATTTATTGTTCATCACTTGAAGCCTAACATTTTCATCATCTTGTAGAATAGTGATGAAGCTTGGGTCTATGTGCATTGGCACACCAGACAACCCTATCGTTTCTGGTGTGAAACTGTACTTATTAATTCTGAAATGACATGCCCATTCCTTAAAGTATCCATCTGCTTCTTCTTCCAAACCCAAACTCTCTGCCATCTTTTTTGATACATCCATCAACAACACATGAATTGCTTTTCCATATGCCTCTATCACTTTCCTGCATGCCACACATCACATATATATACACCTCAAATAAAACCACTTTTTTGTTCTTGGAAATTCGATTCAGTAAGAGTCAATAACAATATTGAAAAATCAATAACATGCTTAGCAGACCTAATAGGTAATTTTGGTAGTTTACTTTCCGCTCGTGCCTTATAATACACAAAACTATAGGTATGCCGTGGTATTCCCTATCTTTCTTTTTTGAGTAAAAATGAAGAATTTCATTCCTCAAAAAATAACTAAACAGCACATGGTCTTATATCAAAAAAGAAAGCTTACATTTGGTGAGGAGAAGCATCTAATTGAGAGCAGAAAGCTTGAACAGCGTGAGAAGAAACCATGTCGTAGAGTCCCAAGCTCTCGAAGAAAGGATTCTCAGAATTTGGAGGAATATAGCCTCTTGCTTTACCAACTTGTTCGGTGTTTCGCATCTTGATCTCTACAGGAAGGTCAAGCAGAGATCTCGCAACCACCTTCATCTCCGCCATGAGACTTGAATCAATACGATGGTTCGTCAATATGAAGCATCCCCACTCCTCGCACGCCTCTCTCAGCTTCTTCTTGAGATTATCTCCAGACTCTTTCAGATCGATCACTGGCACAGCGCTCATCTTCGCCATTCTTCCCTGTCTGTCTGGATTTCTTGTGGCTGTACTGTGCAGGTATAACCATCAAGAATCGTTTGGTAAAAATTAAGCTTTTGGTTGATTGGTTCTATACTTTTTATCTCGAACTTTGACTTATGGTAACTTAATCTTGGTAGTTCTAACATGGATATAAATCACAGCCATTAATTCTGCTGGAGGCGGGGCAATACGAAATCTCTCGTCTGTTCCGTCCTCGGTAAGTGAGATACTTTTGCTTGCTTTCTTGCTTTCTAATTCTGAACAGTGGACTCCAACTTTTTCTTTTTCTTCTTCGATTTTTCTCCTATTTGACTTTTCTTGATGTGCACCTTACACGTGATGTTTGTGCAATTTGATATACTCTATGCTTTTTCTCCTATGATTTTTCTTCCATTTGATATACTTTATTCTTTCTCTCCTTTGATTTTTCTCCTATCCGATTATTATTACGTCTATCATTGATACAACTTATCTGATTATTTTGTGATTTCCGTGCTTTGTTCATGGATAATGCCAAACATGTAGTACATAAAAAATCTATTGATTATTCTTTTCTGGTTCTTTTCTGACTGTGCTTGTTATTTATTCATGAAACTGAATCTTTTGTTCTTATTTGTGATAATTGTGGCTTAATTATTTATCAATTTGCATTATGCTTTTTGATTATTTTATTAGATGGGCAAGGAATTAAATCTAACATGATGTCTGCTACATACAGAAGTTCTTAATCCACCAGAGGCAAGATCAGAGAGTAGATAAACAGATTCTCCATATCGTCCTCTATGAAATGGAGATTTTTAGCTATCGTCAATAATGTGTGTATTTGGATAGATGAGACAATCAATTCTAAAATAGCCAAATCAAGAGTTTGAGAAAATATATCAAAACACTAGTATTATATGACAAAATTAATTATAAACAAAAAATATCATTTTCTTACAAATATACAAACAGCCCTATACATGCCAAATTTAATTATGAGCCTAAAAATATTATTTATAAAATGGAGTTTATATGTTTTTGAATAAATTTTTTAAAAAATAAAATTTAAAAAGTTGGTCTGAAAAACAAGTAATAGTAACTTTGAGATAGTTATATTTTTGTATTCATAATTGATTTTAATATATATATATATATATATATAGGAGTGCTTGAATAATTTTTTTTTAAATCATAGTTCTGAGCTTATAATTCAGAAATCATAGAGTCATCCTTTTTTCACAAATGATTGTCATCGCTTTGTTCTCTATTGTATCTACATGCATGGAGATGAGTTACAGCATTGCAATTTTTTTTTTTTTTGAGGCAATGAGATGAGTTACAGCATTGCGACAAAAAGAGAGGATTTCGCTTCACTTCTCCTTTATTGCTTGTTTTAACTTGATGTTCTTATAGCTA
This sequence comes from Prosopis cineraria, assembly GCF_029017545.1. Lineage (NCBI taxonomy): Eukaryota > Viridiplantae > Streptophyta > Magnoliopsida > Fabales > Fabaceae > Prosopis > Prosopis cineraria. The sequence continues at coordinate 11,908,234 of NW_026555332.1, read as the reverse complement.
TAGGATAAATACAGAGGTCACTCTATCATCAATGAAGATCTTTATTGTCAACAAGATAGATTCTCCTCACCAAAACTTGAAGTCTTTTTAATACTTATCATTTTGTCAAGTGTTTCTTTTTAATTTTCTTTTTTAATTTTACTTTTTTATGTAACTGTGATAGTGTACGGACTTTATTTTTATCCTTTAATTTAAAAAAAAAAAAAGTTCAACTATAGCTTTGTTTTATGCCAACCCTTATCTCGTTCCATCATTATGTTAATCTATATGAACAGTTTTTATGAATTCACAAGTCACAAAACATTTGCATTGTATATCATTTTAATAATTTTTTTTATTTTAAGGTATGATATATTTAGAATGTATATTTACTGAACTTTTCTTGGTTTAATTTTTTTAATTTTTTGTTCCTCTCCCCTTTTAGATTCATCTCCAGATTCCTTGATCATTTTTTAGCTTCACATTATTCTCCCTCTTTTAGATTCTTGAGTTTTCATTGATCTTGTGATTCTTTTTTTTTAAAAAAAAATTGTTTGTTCTTTATCTTCCTATTCTGATAAACTTCACGTAATTTATGTATTATTCGGACTGATGCAAGTTTGTTCACTTTTTTTTATATTCTTTGGAGTGATGCATTGGGCAACCATGGCCCATCACCCATACAATTGGAATGGCCTTTTTTTTTTTTTGTCCTTAACTTTTTTGGGTAATCGAATGACCTTTTAATTATATTACATATATCTTTTTAAAAAATGAGATACCGCATTTATTTATTTTTTATTTTTTTTTTAAAATTCTTTTGTTGAAGATTTATATATTTTGAAAATATGTACTTAAATTTATGAAACAAATTTTAACAGTAAAAGGCTAATGTGAAGATTAAAAAAAAGTCTAAGAATGGGTTGTTTCGGTCAAAGCCCAAAAACCAAAGTGGATCAAAACAAACTGTCACTTGCAGTAACTCAATAAAATTTCTCTCACAATTTTTACCCAAAAAAATATTTTTCCTCAATTTACTAAAAAATTTTTCTCACAAAAAGAAAAAGGACCGGGGGGGGGACAACAGCATGCTTGGGATGTTGGAAATTTTTTGAAAGAATGGAACATAAAAATTGTTTACACCCAAATTTTAAATTTAGAGGCTCAAATTTAACTCAACTTAATTGATTTTAAAATAATTAAAAGAAAATATTTATGAAGTTTTAGTCACTAAATTATCTATACTCCACTCATAATGAATAACCACGATGGAAGAAACGATTCCTAAATTTAAGAAAACGGGCAATTATGGGGCTTGGATATCAAATCAGGATTATTTATAAATAGAGGAGCTCTCTCAACTATTATCATCAGCATCAATAAATTATTAGTCTCAAACTCCGCATCTGTTGCTTCATTTTATTTTTTCTTTTATCATGTAATTTTAGTTTTTATTTTTTTATTGTACGATCAGCATAACCCGCTACCTCTTTCTTTAATTAATGTATCTCTACTTTCTTACATCTATATTAATTTTCTTCACTTTACATTCTTACATCCAAGTAAATTGTGGTAGGGGAGCTTGGGTTCCCCACATTTGATTAAAAATCAGGTTCTTCCATCCTTTTGAGACTCCCACATCTCTAGTATGCCTCATGACATCTCTCTTTTATTTTTTCCCAACAGAAACATAAGTAATGGAAATAGATAAATATGGAAAGACAAAAATATCCCTAGTAATAAGTACCAAATTACCAATCACAAAGCACTAAAAACAAAAGAAATTTGGTCTGGGATAAGTTGATGTTCAGTTATATGAGTTGATAATAATATGTTCAAATGAGTGGATCGGATCTAAATTTTAATAGTTAAATATAGTTAAAGACAAATAAAAATAATACATTAAATTTAAAAGACATATATTTGGTAACCACTTGTTTATTTTGTATATATAACTTCATAAAAATTTCATCCAAGCCTAACATTAAAATTTAACTAGACATTTTTTTATCTGCTAGGAGTTACGAATTGTGGGCACTTATTATTATTTTTTTTTGTCTAAATAGAAATTTGACTTTTGAACCATAGATCCAAGAGTATTTACAACTTTAAACTCATTTTTGTGCAATAATATTTTTCAACTTTTAAAAACGGTACAATAATTTTGACTATAATTGATAAGAAAATAATAGAAAAAGATAAAAAATTACAAAAAAATTGTCAACAATAAATTTAACCTTGATGGCGCAATGTTGGTTCTTTTATTTTATTTTTTGAGCCCTTATTTATAATTTTTGGATCCATTTTTGTAATTTGCTTTGTTCTTTTTTATAATTTTCTTGGTCAACTAACTGTTAGGGTAAATTTTTGTTAATGGTAAGAATTACATTATATAGTTTTTAAAAATTGAGGGAAAATATTAGACATAAAATAAGTTTAAGATCACAGATGTTCCTAAATTTAAATTTAGGGATCAAATTATGCTTTAAATTTTTTAAATATACATATTAAATAAGTATACAGATACAGTCATGTTAAAATAAGAATTATACATAACATTATTGAACTTTTATAATATTACTTAACAAGAATTACATGTAATATCAAATATCAACATTCGAAAGTGAAACGAAACAATTTTTGAATCTTAATTAAGTATGCTCCTAGTTAAAGAAAATAAAATAATTACATAATCTAAAAAATAAATTTTATTATTGCAAACAAACATAAAATAATTTGACCACTCCTTTTTCAATAGACTTGAATTTCAAATAGTTAAATCTAATTCAATGAAAATAAAAAAAATATACAATTGATAACCACTGCTTTATGAATGACCCACAACCCATGCAATAGGATCAACCTTTTAAATTCACCTAAACTTTTTAGTGCATGAAAAAGAGATATCGTATTTATTTATAATTTGTTTAATTTTTTCCATTTATTGAATGTAAAGATAAATTAAAAATAAAATTAAAGTGTATTTTTATCCTTATAGTATACACAGAAGAGCACCTAATACTTTCAACTATTGTTCGAAGCATTTTTGTTTTTAAAGTGATTGCAGTGTAGCATTTTGCCATTGCCGTTAAATTCTCTAATGTTGGCCATTAATTTTGAATAAGTTTAAACCAAAATGCTACATGTTATGTCCTATGACCCCTATCAACTCCCCTTCCTTTGTCTCCTTCAATTTCTCTTTGCCAAAAACCTATCTTCTTCCTATGAATCTTCTCTTTTCTCTCTTCTCCACTGCTAATAGATTCTGATCACACATATTGCCATGGTCATTCGCACCAACAACAGTTCCCTCCATGAATCCCACAAAAGTTGAGGAGATTAGCCATGCTATTTCTTTTTTTAGAGTAATAATTTAAGGCACTTGATGCTCCTTTTTTAAATATTTTAAAGGCAAAAATGTACTTTATCATTAAAAACATGCAGTTAGATTTATGTAAAATATTTTAATAGATGTTTGTTGAAGGGCTCAGGTAAAAATTTAAAAAAAAAAGATTGGGTTGATTGGGCCAAGGCCCAATAAACAAAGTGGACGAAAAAGATATTATCACTCAAAAAACTCAAAAGACAAGAGTTTAAAATTACTCCGACAACTTACGAAAAAATAAAAATAATAAATGACAGCGTGCACTAAATATCTTTAGTACTTAGTTCCAATCACCCAAATGTTGTATAAGATACATAGGCTGGGTTAAAATAATCTTTAGGAACAACAAGCATTTCCATGTAAACAGAATGAAATTAAATTTTGGTCCCATGTTTGACCATGTCGTGCCTCAAAAATCTTCCTATTTTGTTTGGAATTGAGATGAGACCACACAGATCGAGAAATCCCAATAAAGAATAAGAAGAATTAAGCAACTAACATATATGGAGATATTTGCATTTTCAAATTTTAAGTAATCAAACAAACTGTTTTTACACGAAACAAACACAACTTACAAGGTGGTAATAAAAATAGCACAACTAGTCAACTACAAGGGAAAAAAAAAAAAGCCTAAAGTCTACACCACAATTATCAAATTATATAATTTCGTAAGTTCAAAATAGCACAAGTAAACAACAAAAAATCACACATACACAACTTATATAATTCACTTCACGTTCTAAGTGATTTAAGACTATGTTTAGACCGTTAATATTAGATTTAGATAATTAAGTTTCATTGATTTTTCTAATCTTGACTATCTAAATTTAATTAGAGGTCGTAGGGACACGTACTAGGGCGAGGGATTCTCCAGCATGGATTTTCTGAGACATCCTAAGATTCCTATAATATTCATAAGCAAAAGGAAGAAAGAGACGAGGATGATGATCAGAGTCCACAAGCTCCTCAGGTGCTTCTATGTTTCCCTCCTTTGACAAGAATGAAATCATTGACACTCTCACATTTGGATCCTTGCACTCTACTCCATGTTTCACTGTCGCAAACCTTCCATTGCTCCATACCTACACACATCAAGTCCTACTTTACATAGATTTACATAGAGTCTGAAAAATGAGCCGTTTTGTTCACTTCATAATTTGTAACTAACAAAAATTGTTTACACACATGTATACATGAAGTTTGATCCTCTTAAGTTGCAATCCCCTGAATTTGTTTCAATTTTAAATTATAGTTTGATTGAAGGCCAAGAGATGCAACTTAGATGAGCAATTTAAATTTATAAATCTATGTAAGGGAAAGAAACCTAACAATTTAAATTTATAATCTACATAAAATAAGGGATTTTTTTTTTTGGGCATAGATTTGGCATCCCCCAACAAAGAAAAGAACAGTAACAATTTGGATCAATCAACTATTAACATTCAATCAAACTTGTGAAAATTATTCATACTTTCAATGATTTTGGTTTCGAAGAACTTCTTCGGCCAATAACAAAGGGGAAATCATAATTAAAGACCTGAAAAAAAAAAAGAAATAATAATTGAGGACCATAAAATCTTGAAATTAAATCTAAGGACGAATGGTCCTTTTTTGGAGTTTAAAAATAATATTTTGACCAAAAGACCCTTCACACTAACTAATTGTACATCTCAAAAAGGGGTGTTTTACTCAAAATATTATTTTTTAAACTACAAAAAAGAACCATGGTCCTTAAATTCAATTTCACAATTCTATGATCCTCAATTGTTATTACTAGTTTTTTAAGGTCCTTAATTGTAGTTGTTCCTATAAACAAATGTCCAAACAAACTTGTTGAATGACTTAGGATTGAAGGCCAAGAGATGCAACTTACATGAGCAATATCACCAAGAATGACAAAGAAGCTTCCTGGGTGAGGAGGGACATCAACAAGAGAACCTGACTTATTGTTTATTACTTGAAGCCCTCCAACATTTTCATCATCTTGCAGAATAGTGACTAGACCTGGGTCTGTGTGGATTGGCACGCCACACGACCCTACCGTTTCTGGTGTGAAACTGTACTTGTTAATCCTGAAGTGACATGCCCATTCCTTGAAATATGCATCTACATTTTGCAAACCCAAACTCTCTGCCATCTTTTCTGATACATCTATCAACAACTCATGACTGGCTTTCCCATACGTCTCTATCACTTTCCTGCACGCCACACATCACATACATATACTTCAAATAAAACCTCTTTTTTGTTCTTGGAAATTGGATTCAGTAAGAGTCAATAACAATCTTGAAAGATCAATTACATGCTTGGTAGACCTAACAGGTAACTTTGGCAGTTTACTTTCTGCTTGTGCCTTCTAGTACACATAACTACGGCATGGGTATGCCGTGGTATTGCCCCCCTTTTTTCCCGAAAAAATGGGGAATTTCATTCCTTAAAAATAGCTAAACAGCACATGGTTTTACATCAAAAGAGAACTAATTGAGAGCAGAAAGCTTACGTTTGGTGAGGAGAAGCATCTAATTGCGAGCAGAAAGCTTGAACGGCGTGAGAAGAAACCATGTCGTAGAGTCCCAAGCTCTCGTGGAAAGGATTCTCAGAACTTGGAGGAATATAGCCAGTTGCTGTCCTAACTTGTTCGGTGTTTCGCATCTTGATCTCTACAGGAAGGTCAAGCAGAGATCTCGCAACCAACTTCATCTCCGCCATGAGACTTGAATCAAAACGATGGTTCGTCAATCTGAAACATCCCCACTCCTCGCACGCCTCTCTCAGCTTCTTCTTGAGATTATCTTCAGACTCTTGCAGATCGATCACTGGCACGACGCTCATCTTCGCCATTCTTCCCTGTCTGTCTGGATTTCTTGTGGCTGTACTCAACATATACGGCCATGAAGAATCGCTTGGTAAAAGTTAATCACTTGGTTCCATACTTTTTAACTCGAACTTTGACTTATGCTAACCTAATCTTGGTAGTTTTGACTCGGACATAGATCACAGCCATTAGTTCTGCTCGAGGCGGGGCAATAAGAAATCTGTCCTCTGTTCTTAGTGTAGTGACACTGATACACCACTATTGGAGAAGCGCTTACTTCTCTTTAAGAGGGAAGGATTCACCGCTGTGACTTGGTAAAATTTGGTTCCAATGTTTTAATTATATAAAATATTAATTCTTATATTTTAAAAATAAAGTTTTAAAAATTAAAATTATGTTTACATTTAAAATCTAATTTTGAATTAATAAAATTTTATTTTGGTAAAAAATATAAAGATTTAATTTTTGTAATCTTATTTTTTAAAATATATGCATTAATATTTAAAATAGTTAAAAATATAATAATTGAGTTATTCTGAGTCAAAATTTAAAAATTTAATTATAATTAAATTAAAATTTTAAAAAATAAAATGCAACAAGTTAAAATTTAAAAATTAAATTACAATTAAATTAAAACAGTAAAATTAGAGGGATCAAATGATAATTTTTTTTTTTTTGAAAAAACATGTCATGTTTCTGTTTTTTTTTTTAAAAAAAATACAAGAAGAAAGTGCGATGATAGGAGGACACATGAGTACCCCATGTTCAACGTTTCTCGACCTGATTTCTCTTTTAAAAAGGTTAAAAAAAAAGGGGGGGGGGGGGATGAAGGTCTTAGGGCAAAAATATGCTTTTTTTTAAACAGTAGCCAGAATTTTCCAGTAAAAAGGCACTAAAAAAGGGTGCCAATGACTTTTGGGAAAATCATTTTTAAGATTTCATATAACAAATCTAAATATAAAAAGAAGTATTATAAAACATAAAATTACTTTGAATTTTTCATGTCCAATAAACCGAGTGGTCAATTATTGTGAATAATTATTAGTAGAATATTTTCATTAACAACTATGCAATAACAATTAATAACTATCCACAGTAATTAACAATTTCAATAAAAAGACAATTTTAGAATAATTTTATAATTCCACAGGATTTTTTTCACATTTAAATTTCTTGTTATTCCTTTTAAAAACTTGTTTGAAATAGTTTGAAGCATCCCCTTAAATTGTGCTAAGCATGTAAGAGGAGCTATATTTACTATAATTGAGTTCTCAAGAACTTTTACCGCAGTTTTCTTAGCATGTTTAACACACACATATAGGCGCGCTAGGAATAACAATTTTCACTATTATACATAACTTGAATACACACACACACACACAAACTGTCATGCTGTGGATGATTTTGAATATACATAGCTTGATAGACTCTAGAAATTAGATATTTATATGAATTAATTCCCTGCGCACATCCTTAGTTCTTTAAGACTACATCTAGAGCATTTAAGATTAGACTTAGATAATTTAAATTTTATTTATTTATTTAAATCTAGATTGTCTACATATAAGACACGTACTAAGGCAAGGGCTTCTCCGGCATGCAATTTTTGGGATACCCTAAGCTCCTTGTAATGTTCATAAGAGAAAGGAAGAAAGAGACGAGGATGATGATCAGAATCCACAAGCTCCTTAGGTGCTTGTATGTCTCCCTCCTTTGGTCCCAACAAGAATGAAGCTATTAATACTCTCACACTTGCTTCCTTGCACTCTACTCTGTGCTTCACAGTTTCAAACCCTCCATTGCTCCATACCCAAACACACATTTGTATTATTCATTTCATAATTTGTAATAATCCCAATTTGTTTACACACATAGTTACATGAATTTAGATCCCTTAAGTTGCAATCCCCTCAATTGGTTTCATTTTCAAATTATAGTTTGAATTGATTAAACAGTTTCGATTTATCTTTTTTTATAGAGATGTAGTTCAAGTAAAATAAGAAATAAATAAATATCACATTCATGTCGGAAGGGGAAAAAGTAAAGGGAAAATTACAATTAGGTCCCAAATAAGGAAATTAATTATTTTTTCAGTTTATTTACAAGTCAAACTTTGATATTGACACATTAAATTTCAGCATTTACAAGTGGTTGGGACCTAAAAGTAACTAATTTTCTTATATGGGACTTATACATAATTCGCCTAAATTTGAATTTATAATCTATATAAAATAGGGGAAATATAGACGTTGCATCTCCCTAATTAGGAAGGAAAGAACAGAGTAACAATTCAGAATTTCAGATCAATTAACTATTAAAAATTAAAAATTAAAATCCAGACAAGTTAAGGGAATTGCAAACTAAGGTGATTCAAATTCCACAAGTATTATTCAACCAAGCTTGTTAAAATTAATCAAACTTTCAATCATTTTAATTTGGAAAAACTTCTTCCGCTAATAACAAATGTCAAAACCTCACACATTTCAGAACTTGATGATGATCACTTAGGATTGAAGGCCAAGAGATGTAACTTACATGAGTAATATCACCAAGAATGGAGAAGAGACTTCCTGGGCAAGGAGGGACATCAACAAATGAACCAGACTTGTTCATGACTTGAAGCCCTCCAACATGTTCATCATCTTGCAGAATGGTCAGGGGGCTTGAGTCTGTGTGGATTTGTACACCAAACAACCCTATTGTTTCTGGGTGAACCTGTACTTGTTAATCCTGAACTGATATGGCCAGTCCTAGAAATACCTATCTCCTTCTTCCAAACCCAAATTCTCTGCCATCTTTTTTGATACATCCATCAACAACTCATGAATTGCTTTCCCATATGTCTCTATCACTTTCCTACATACCACACATCACATATATATACACTTCAAACAAAAGCACTCTTTTGTTCGTGGAAACTGGATTCAATAAGAGTCAATAACAATCTTGAAAGATCAATAACATGCTTACAAGACCTAATAGGTGATGAGGGTAGTTTACTTTCTGCTTGTGCCTTGTAACACACATAACTATAAGTAAAAATGGAGAATTTCATTCCTGGAAATAGTTTTACATAAAAAAAAAAATTTTGAACCAGACTATGGGTAAACTATACAAGAGCAATAGAAAAAAAGAACAAAGGGCGAAAAAGGATCAAGGCAATGTTTAGTTCATGAAAAAGTGTTTTCTAGAATTTCATTCCTGGAAATAGTTTTACATAAAAAAATTAAAAAAAAAATTGAACCAGACTATGGGTAAACTATACAAGAGCAATAGAAATAAAAGAACAAAGGGCGAAAAAGGATCAAGGCAATGTTTAGTTCATGAAAAAGTGTTTTCTAGAAAGAAAACAAGAAATGTACCTAGAAAGGGGGGTGGGGTAGGTGCATTTATCATTTCTTTTCTAGAAAGCATTGTTCTACCTACCTAACATTACATAAAAGTTCAACATAACAATGACGTTAAGAACCCTGGAGGTGTGTTGCACAAGTGCTAGAACTTCATTCAACAATCTATGTTTGGAGAATTAAGCATTAGCAAAAGTCAACTTGTTTCTATTTTCCCAGAGTTTCCAACACAAGAAGCCAAAAGTAATTCTTCACTTTTCACTTCTGCGATGAGGATTAAGATTGGTGACTAGCCATTTTTCAAGAGGGAGGTTGAAGAAGTCACTCAAAGTCATGGTCAGTTATTCCCCATCTTCAATACACATGCTATACTATGATCTACTTTAATGGCTTCACATTAAATTCATTCAAGTCCATTCCAACTGTCCATTTGAAACCCACATGATCGTGTAATTTTCATCCCAACCACCCGCACGTAAACTATAGATGGTTGGGATAAACTCTTACCATCTCTTGTTGGATTCATGTCATTTTCAGTGCAGAATAATAAATAAATAAATAAAAGTTATGAATCAACTAAAATGCTTTCAAAACAGAATATCAGACTTTCCCTCCCTGAAGTGTTCTTCTGGTTCTTAGAATTTTCTAACATGTTCTGCAATTGGTGGTCTCCACAAACAAACAGGCACAGACAGATTTTTTTTTTTTTAGTGTGTGTGTGCTTACAATGAGACAAAAAATTGTCCTAAATTAATGGATGATATTTACTTAATAACAGATAATTGTAAGAAAAAGGGAGAAAGAGTTACGTTTGGTGAGGAGAAGCATCTAATTGAGAGCAGAAAGCTTGGACGGCGTGAGAAGAAGCCATGTCGTAGATACCCACGCCCTCGTAGACAGGATTCTTAGAACTTGGAGGAATATAGCCACTTTCTGGGTTACTTGTTCAGTGTTTCGCATCTTGATCTCTACAGGAAGGTCAAGCAGAAATCTTGCAACCTGCTTCATCTGCGCCATGAGACTCGAATCAATAGGATGGTTCGTCAACCTGAAATATCCCCACTCCTCGCACGCCTCTCTCAGTGTCTTCTTGAGATTATCTCCAGACTCTTGCAGATCGATCACTGGCACGTCGCTGATCTTCGCCATCGTGCCCCTTTTCCTCCTCCTCCTCCTCCTCAGTCTGTTCTTGCCTTCGATTTCTTTTTATAAGAAAAAGCAAAATTAAACTGTACTGTACAGACGTAGCCAAGTAGAAAGTGCGATGATCAACGTTTCTCTACGTGATTTTTCCGGGGACTGTCTACTACGGTCAGTGATGAGGAGAGATTTCAACTGACACGCTTTAAAAAATAACAAGTTTTCCATTTAATTTTTGGAGGCACCGTTTGGTTCTTCTATTTTTTACTTTCCAAAAATGCCATTTTATTTTTGGAATATAAAAAGTTATTTGAAGTCATTTTTGAGATTAAGTATATTTTTAGAAAGGACTTTTTAGCTAGATTTAAATGTAAAAAATTAAAAACTGTATTTTATAACTTTTAAAAAGTGAATTCAAAAAGTAAAATACTATTTGATCATACTACTCCAAGTTTAATCTCTTATTTTTTATTTAAAAAAAGTTAATTCATTAAAAATAGAATTATCATTTCAATAAATAATAATTAGGTATCAAATTTTTAGCATTATAAATTATAAATTGAATAATTAATTATGTTAATTTTTAGCATTAATGTATAATAAAAATTATAAGTCTTTATCATATTTTTTAAAATTACAAATGAAAAAAATATAAATAATTAGAAATTAAGTTTTTAACATTATAGATCAAATTTTATGTTATTTAAAATATTTATCACATTTTTTAAATATTTCAAATATATTACATTTATATAATAAAAATTACAAATCATTATAAATCAATGTCCTTTTTCATAATTGCATATTTAAAAACATATTTCACTATCATAATCCGAACAACTTTCAGTGCACTAACTGACTTTTAAAAAAAAATATATTCAAACACAAATTTTGTCACACCAACTGATTTTTATTAAATTAACTTTTGTCAAATTTTTTCATTAAATGAACTTTTGACAAACTGAAAATAAAAAACACACGTAATTTTAACTCAGGTTAAAACCTAAAGGGTATTTTGGTTATTTGATATTCAAAACTTTTATATGATGTAATTTTTTCTTTTAACTTTTGAAAATAGTGCATTGGGCACCCAATTTTCAAAAAAAAAAATCAACTACTAGAATTACTTATAAAAATTGCAAAAAAAAAAAAACATACCTGTAACATCCTACAAATTTTAAGACTCAAATTTATTTTAAAAAAATAAAATAAAATATCTATAATTAAATTAAAATTTAGAATAATTTAATAGAGACTTAGAGTTTGAATTTTACTAAGCAAAAGTTTGGTTTTATTTAATTTTTAATTATGAAAAAAATTACCAAAGTTGACCCAGGTTTTTGTGCAATAATAAAAAATATTGGGCCCTTTCTTGTAATTTTCCCCAAACTTTTTGACCAGGAATTTAAAGGCCAAAACAAATGCAGAAACGCAGAAACTGAATTGGAAAGAAAAGGAAAGGAAACGCAGAGAGAGAGAGAGAGAGAAGAGAGGAGAAAGGGAGGGAGTTAGGCTTGAATTTAAGAGTCTTTGCGACCGTTGCGAGCTCGGCTACACGATAGGTAAACTCCCTACTTCAATCCTCTTCCCTTTCTCTTGATTTTCTTCAATTTTTGGAAGAGGAGATTTTTAAATTTTGATCCCAAAGGCTTTATTCTTGTAATCTTTTGTTTCTTTGGATCCTAGGGAGCATATTTTGAGTTTCTATATAGTGATCTAATGTTTTGAGTGAATAATTGGATGAAAAGAGGTGTTTTGGGCACAAAATAAACCTTGAGAAATTGAGTTTTTGCTCCTCAATGGTTTAAGCCTATTGATTTAGTTATAATTTTGCTATTTGAGCCCAATAAGATTTAAATTAAGGTTTGGTTTTCATTATAAGGGCTAATGGTGAAAGTTGGTGGTACTAAGTAAAGGTTTTTAATTGATTAAAAAATTATATAAATTGAAAATTAGCCTAGTGATGGCTAATAAATGGTTTCGGTGGTTAAGTGATACTATGTTAATGGTTGGTTTAATATATGGACCATTAGGGTGGATTATGACTCATTGACCTAAGTTGTATGGTATGAGTTATAGTCTTCATTAATGCTATTTGTCATGATAAGTGATGTGGATCACTTATATGTTGTAGAAAATTGTTGGTGGAACTTATTGAAAAGTAAGGAACAAGCTGAGCCTTATTTTGTACAAGGGAAACCCTTTTGGTACCAAAGGATTGAGGTAACAGGGGAATTTATATTTTTTATTACTTTATTTTAGCTATTTTTGAATAAATATTACTAGTTATCATGCATTACATGTTTTAAAAGATTAAATGTGCTTTATAAGGGGTTATGGGGTACTACTTTGATTATAGTGCAAATATGTTTTCTAATTGTTTAATAACAATGTTTTTATGGAAATGAGATTTATAAATATTATACTACTTTGGAGTATTGAATGGTCAATACTCAGGAAAGATAGACAAGAGTAAAAGGCATGATCTCGGTGGGAGTTTACTAATGAGAAGGTGTGGATTTTTGATATTTTATGGCACACTGTCAGTACTCAGTATTGTCTTACGTATTGTGGGCTCAGTGCACTAAAGTGGTTAGTGTATTGAGTGTTCGACACCTCTCAGTGGGGGAGGGAATCCAACATATGAAGTGTGAGGTTGAGTGCCTAGGCCAAGGTAGCCCTCATATGGAAAGTAAGTTGGGCTAGCTTTGGGAGGGAGTTAGCTTCAATTGCTTAGGATTCACGTCGAAGGGGCATAGGAGGTTCGGTGGATTAGATCATTCCTTAGATTATGTTTTGTGCCTGTGGAGGTACAAGTAGGTATAAGGTTTACCTGCGAGTTAAAGAGTGTCGGGGGCATTCTGTTGGTCATGAAAGGCCATACCAGCCTAGGTCATGCATTCATGCATTTTAAATGGCTAAATTGTATACTATGTTGAATTTATTATTCGTTTATTTGATTATGGCTTATTTTGTAATAATCAATGTAGATTTCACTGTTACTGAGACTGTGGTTGTTTCACCCCTTTTTTTTCAATATTCTAGGTCCAGGTGAAAGATCCAGTGGTGGACGGGGAAAGGAGCAAAGTTAGGGGTTTGCTTGTGATTTGTAAAGAACTGCAACCCCTTTCTTTTGAGCAAATATATTGTAATGTATTTAAGATTAGGGTGCCAGTAGGATATGATTATGTGTGTGTGTGTGAATATGTGTGGATTGTGTGCTTGTGTATGAATTTTTGTCTGTTTGTAGACTTGTGGCTAGAAAACTTGGTTATGGTGTGTGGTTTTGATGGATTTACTTAGTAGACCAAGTTTCTATTATAAGCAGATATTTATTTTGATATATATGTGATTTTATATGCAAATGCAAAGTGGTTACATTGCAAATGGTGTGCTATGGGCAAACATACACCTTGGATAGAGAGAGTGGGTGCGTGGGCCCCACAAGGAGCTCTGAGCCAAGTGAAAATGTTTAGCATATGTATTTATATAAATTCATGGTATTTGGATTGATTTGTGACTACTCTTGTATGATTTGTGCATTTTGGGGGTCTAGAGTCCATTTTAGGAAATGGCACCCGGGTGATCAAATTTTGATGTATAGAGGTTTTCCATCATTTGAATGTTCTATCAGGTATTTTTAATCTTATTTGACGTGTCCAAAGTGTTTCCACAGGTTTGTGACCATTAGGATGAGATTTGGACAATTTTGAAAATGGTTTTTACCAAAAAGCTGCACTTTTGCATTCGGGTGTCCAAATCTTAATCCGACCGTTGGATTTCTCTAAAATTTGGGTCACAAGTAAAACCTTTTATAAGCTTCGTGTGGGCTTTGGAATCACATCAATTGGATATCGGACGGAGAAATGATGCACTTCGGAATTTGGTCTGGAGGTGCTGTCATGACAACATTAAATTGCTGTCATGACAGCTACAGTGTTGATGTTGTAACCTGCACAAAATTCAATCCGTCCGTTGGATCTTTTCAAAATTTAGTATGCTAATAGTATTCTTTAAAAGCGACATGTGGGCTTTGAAATCACTTCGATCGGAGGTCAGATGATGAAATGGTGCACTCCGAAAATTGGTCCGGAAGTGCTGTCATGACAGCTGTCATGACAGCAAAAGTAACCAAATTTATAACATGTTTAATTTTTAATCCAACCGTTAGATCTTTTTGAAATTTGGTATACTTATAGTACCCTTTGAATGTGACGTGTGAGCTTTAAAATCACTTCGATTGGAGGTCGGATGGCGGAACGGCGCCTTCCAGAAGTTGACCCGGGAGGGCTGTCATGACAGCAATTTAAATGCTGTTATGACAGTATCTTTTTATTTCTCTTTCGTCTAGCTTGCTTCCTTACGCTATAGTTATAACCTATAATTTTTTTTAAGGTTTTAAATGTTTACTTTGCAATTATATATTTACTTAATGATTTTTGGATAACACTCAGGGCAAGTGTTACAATATCTAAAGGATATTGGTTGTTTAATGTCCTAACTTTCACATGATGTGTAATTTCTTCTTTTAACTTTTGAAAATAGTGCATTAGATATTTTATTTAAAAATAAATACTTTGACTGTTAGAATTACCTAAAAAAATTTCAAAAAAAAACCTTAGAACTTCCAAAAAAATATCAAAAGAGTTCTAATCCACATTAATTCTCTTATAGAATTTTATTTGTAATTTTATAAGTTCTTCTTTATAATTTTTAAGATCTTTTTTTGTAATTTGTTTGAATAATTTTTGATCAAAGTTAACATTTTTAATAATAGAATACTCAATATATCATTTTGAAAAGTCAAAAAAGAAAATTATACCATACAAAAGTTTCAAACAACAAATGTTTCTAAGTGCATAATTGTAGAGTAAAAATGCCCTTTAATCTTTTTAACTTGTATCTTTAACTTTGAGCCATTAATAAATTAGCCCTTGTACTGTTAAAAAAAAATATAGTTTTTCAAATGCTAGATTATAACCAAAATATAAATTGTACGGATTAATATTAAAATTAGAAGATTAAGTTGAACCAAGTTTGAAATCAACTACTCAGTGATTGGTTTTTTCCTAATTTTTTATTATAGCTACAATTAAGACCGCGAGTTCATGTGAATGGATTAAAGGTAAAGTGACAAAAAAAAAAAAAAGAAAAAACAAAAACAGTTCCTTTTAATGTTTAGATGATAATAAAAAATAACAGACAACACATTGGATATTCATATAACAGAACGTGACTCATCCTCCTGCAGTCCTGCCACCCATTTATTTTATTTTATTTTTCACTCTCTAAAACCGTAATTTTATATTAAGGAGTCGAAATATTCAAAGTTTGACAACAGACTCAACGTCTTTTTAAATCCTCATAAATACCCATCCAGTTATTATTATAAAATATTTTCAATCATTTTATATATTTTAAAACAATTAATTTTTTCTTAATATCATAAAAAAATTATATATATTTTTATTTTTACCTTTCATTTTAAATAATGATACAACTATATTAAATATTTTTTATGTTAATAAAAATAAAATTGAAAAAATGTTTAATTATTATCAAATATAATATATTTTACAGTCTACAAATAAGATCAGACGGAGTAATAAATAAGGGCAATGTTTTTAAGACCTAAGTTGGTCAAGATGGCTAAACCACCATTCAAATACAAAAATGAAATTGGAGCTCAAAACGATGGGATTTTATTGAAACTTTTTTTTTTACTTATTTTAGTTATAAGGTTTTTTATTTAATTTAAGATTATGCCAATTAATTTTTTTTGAATTTTTAAAACTAAAATATTTCCAGCAAAAGTCTTCAATTTCAGAATAGGATTTCAAAATATAAGAACTTATGCACGTCTTATAAAGGTCGGCTCGCCCTCCTAATTTTTTAGCTTATTATTGTATATAATGAACATGTATTTATGAAATTGAAAATCCAACTCAGAATTGTTATAATTATTTCCTAACTTATGAAAATTTAAAATAGACATTTTGAACCATTATATGTAAGTATGTAACCATTCAATTCAAAATTTAAATAGAATTTTTTTTTTTGGTATAACAATTCAATATCCAAAGCTGACAGCCCCAACAAATCCAAATTCGAGCATTGTTAGGCCCCCAAAAAAGTGGCTCTTCCAAACATATTTTTTCCATTCCCATCACATTAGAGATCGAATCCAAAAGCTGATGGTTAAGGGAACTCAGATTCCTTGCCCTCTGAGCCAATTGTCTCTTTTTTTTTTTTTTCAAACTTCAAGCCATTTATACAATCCAAAGTGCAATAATTAAAGTAACACTAACATGAACCTCAAAAACCTAATTTAAAATTAGGTTAAAGAACCTAATTTCACAATAAAATAATTACAAAAAATAAAATAAATTTAATAAAATTCTAAACTTTCCTAGAAAATAAAATAAATATTCATTCATGTAATGATAAACAAACAAGCACGGAAAATACCTGTACTAAATATTCCTTGTTTTTAGAAGAAATTTCGATTGCTTAACTTTAAAAGAAGCTATGTGGTTTATATTCTTGTTTCATGAGAGGTATGTACAAGTTATTGAAAATGAAAGAGATGTCCCTATAATTTCAATAATAAAACTCAAGAAAAAGCATATAGGATTTACTCCAACATTATTGTATCGTGCTCTTCATCTCATTGGCTTTGATTGATGTAAAATCTCTTCATGGTGGCTGTCGGGAAGAATAACATCTGGCACCACCTCAATCTCATCTGCAGGCTAATGGAAATACCCAAGAAAAGTGAAAAATCACCACAGAAACAAAATTGAAAATGTCAAAACACATGGGGAAATTACAGTTTGAGACCGAAAGAAGAATTTAATTTCAGTTTCGGACTAGGATTATAAAACGAGAAAATGACCAAAGGTCATTGAATAAGTTGACACTGATATTCCACAATTTGATGCTGATATTCCAAAAATTGGCATCCTAAAGACTAATGTTAAAATTTGGCACCAATAGTTTTAATAAAGAACCAAAGGTCATCATTAACCAAGTTGATACTGATATTCTACAATTTGACAGTAACAGAGTTTTAGAATATTATCATCAAATTTTGGAATATCATCATCAAATTTCAGAATATATATATTTTATAACAAAAAAGTTAAGATGAGTTGGGTCCTGGTCCCAAGGCACTAATGGCCATTGGCATGCTTCCAGGTTCAAAAAATATTTACAAAGGCACTTACAAATCACTCACTAACAAAATCCCCATATCAACAACGAGTTTTGAACCCATGACCTTTTTCAGAATATTATTGTAAAATTATTTACGGATCTTTGGTCCTTTATTGAATTTTTTTTTATCCTAAATTAAAATTAGATTCATATTTTGGCCTCAAACTGTAATTCTCCCAAACACATACCAATGCACCATCCTACCTGCCATAGTTCCAATAGACGCCATAACAAAAAGCCAACAATCATAACTAAGCAAAAGAGCTTGCCTGCCCATGATCCGCATGACAGGTACCTAAAAAGGATACTAGGCTATCAGCAACCCAAGAAATATGATACATTAAGATGGCAGCAATATTTCTTTCGGTGAAGAGGAAGATTTATAAATAAAATCAGACTCCTGTCCTTCCTAAACAATAGATCAATCTTCTGTCAACAGAGAATCACAGACCAAGAGGATTTATTAATATTCCAATCTGAATTTTATGACACATATTGTCAGTGAGTTAAGCTCGCTCGCTCTTTCTTTCTTTTCTTTCTTTGTTTTTTTTTTGTAGGCAAATGTCGAAACATTTGTAAGCACAGTTCAAACCCACAATCCGAGCATCACAAGGATGCCCCCATGCCAACTGAACCAAAGGTTCTTGGCACTGAGTTAACCTCTTGACTTTATTAGCTATTCACTGAATTATCATGGGTCTTGTATATGAGGATAATGAAACTTTCGATCCTTTGAGTTTGACTCAATCATCAATTTGGTTCTTGAAATTTCATCGTGATCAACCAAGTACCTAAAGTTTCCAAATCATAGCCAGTTCGTTCTTTTGATTTGAAGGGAAAATAACATCATAAGAACTAATTGTGTATGGTTATAAAACTTCAAACCAAATCAATAGCTAAAACAAACTTAAAAAACCAAAAGTTTCATTCTCTCTCTCTCTCTCTCTCTCTCTATACGCACGAATGTATGTATATTGATACATTAGAATTAGTAAGGTTAATTAGAGAAATCAGAGATGTAAGGGTAGTTTGGGCATTTAGTTATATTTCTATAAATAGGGTCTTAGAAATATAATGGGATCTTGTGAAAATGAATTAGTCTCTTCTCTCTCTCTCTCTCTATTTCCCTTCTACATCTCTCTCTTTCTCTTCTACCTCTATCATATATTCACGGCAAAAAAAAAAAAAACAGAAAAATAATAAGAGGACGGTTCAAACAACAGCAAGCCAAAAACGAATCTGTACATGACAATAACACGAAGACAACTATCAGCTTCACTACCACAAGACAAAGATTCATTAGGGACAGCTAGCTCCTCTAGCGCAAATAAACTTGACTTATATCTAAGATAGGAAAACCTAGCATAAGATGAAGCCTTCATGAGCAGGTCATCTTCCACTGATCTACAGAAAAAACTAAGTTAACCTGCAATATTCCATCTGTCCTCATTATTCTGATGAAATGCAAATTTAGCACCATATCTTGGTTTTAGTGTCCACTACAGGATACAGGAATGGCAGCTAAAGCCACAGTTCATGAGTTGTCACACCATATAGATGGTGTATGAGAGGAATTTGCATCTCATTTAGTCAGGGACTTGAATTACCCTCTCCAAACCACAATATAAGTCATTTTTTTAAAATCTTTACTTAGTCCAAAATATAAGGCATTGGGTAGGTGCCATTGCCATACATTTTTTTCCAATTACACCCTTACTTTATTGAGTACTTAACGAGGGTATTTTGAATAAGTTAAATACTATATTACACTCAAGGACACAATTGGAAAGATGTGTAAATTTTTAGAAAATAAAAATTTTAACCAACCTTTTTTGAGAAACGTAAATTAGTTAATAATGACTTTTATTGTAATCTGGAAGGGGTACATCTCAAGTATCTGATACAAATTTAGTCAAGGACTTGAGCCCATGACAATCTTAGCTAACTTCCGAATTATCACGGGTCTAGTAGGTTAGGCCAACTACCAAACCATCTATCAATCGACCCAATTCTAAACTGGAACTACATATCTAGCTACACCAGTATTGGCAAAATTAAAAAATTTGTTTTCTTTCCAGTATTTAACAAAATAACAAAATTAAACTCAATAAACAACAAACTTGCTACTACAATAATGCATTAGTTACATTTCACATGAGATATTCCGAGTGTACCGTGAAAGACGTTCCAGCAGATTTTGATTGGAGCACCTTAGAGCATTGTCATATACAATCTCAGTCCTTTTGGCAACATCATGCCAATTGTAGAGCTCCCTCATCTGCATAAAATACAGGTGAAAAATAAGAAACTGATTCACTCCCTCAGAGAAAGACTCTTAAAACTAGAAATTCACCCTCTTGTGCATGACTTGTGGATCAATCTCTGGCAACATAGAGATTGCTCTACCAATTGCTTGCACCATAGCACTAGGATCAGGTTCCGCCAAAACAATCATGTCCTCTGGCAAAACCTAGAAACAAAAAAATAAAGTCGACCCAAATTCAAGTGTGACATTATTATGACAATGATTAATAGGTAAGAAACTTAAGATCATAACAAAAACCCTCGAAAGATTACAAACAACAACAACAACAACGAGCCTTTATCTCACTAGATGGGGTCGGCTACATGGATTGTAAGACGCCATTGTGCTCTATCATAACAAAAACCCTCGAAAGATTAAAGAAAAAAAAAAGATTCAAAGACACATATGTTCACAGTTTGAACAAGTACAGAGAGAATATCAATGATACATACCTCAGGAACACCTCCAACTCTAGTGCTAACTGTTAACAATCCACAACTAGCAGCCTCTAATATGGCTATGCAAAATGCCTCCGTCAAGGAACTGCAACAATAGGGGACAAGAAAGAATGAATAGAAGGTACAAATAAATCATATTTTTTAAAACAAAAATTTTACAAGCAAGGTAACAGTAAATACAGTTCTTCCTCAGTATTTTTGTTGAAATTCAAGATTTTGACGCATAAAATCTATATTGTATCATATTAAAGATTATGAACAAGCTAATTCGCCAGTAAGCATTTGAGTAACTGCTAGCTAACACAACAGCAATCAACTCTATCAGGATCAATATCATGTTCCTCAGCCCATCCCTTGGAGTGTCTGATGGGAACAAGGTGTAAAATGAAGAAACCAACTGACAATAAACCTTAACATAATAACCATGTAAGGCCCCAATCAGTACAAGCATAAAGCACTTAGCTTAGTTGGTCACAGAGATAACAGCAAACAAGCACACAAACATGAGAACCTCAGTATTCATCTAAGAAGGAAAATCATTCCAATAACAACTACAAATTTCTTGTTTTGATACGATACAAGGATCAGTTTCTACTTATAATTAAAACCATCACATCAGAATAAGAGTTTCACATCACATATTTTTAATGTTCGGACCTAGGCTGGCCCAAATAAGCCTGAGACAATTTGGGCCAAGCCCAAATAGCCAGATGACTCTTTACGCCTGAATTGCCCAATCGGCTTCAGCCTTGACACAAATACCTGAATGACTCTTTAGTTTTATTTTTTAAAAAAATGGCCCAAATCAAGCGCAATCGGTTTGGGCTTGACCCGAATAACTCTTTAGTATTTTAATATATATATATATATAATATAGTAGATATTAATTAATCCTTTAAATTTTAGTTCATGTTACAATAGGAGACCATAAATTTGAGTATATTAATATAGATACTTTCTCCCAAAAAAAAAAAAAAATCAATGTGTTATATTTTCATTATTTTCATACGTAAAATAACTTAAAAAATAGTTAAAATTTATTTTATCTTTATATTTAAAAATTAAGACCGAATTTTTTAAAATAAAAATTAAGTCTTCTATATTTTTATAACAAAAATAATTAACTTTCAATATAAAAATTACATTTTGCTTAAAAAATGGAAAAAAATCACAATTCTGTAATTCAAACTACCCCAATAAGACTGAAGACTGAAAGTGTACAAGGGCTTTTTTATAAGTTTAGACTTATTTGGGCCAACCCGAAGAGGCCCTCCCTGAATTGAGCACGGCACACATAGCCTAGCCCTCCCAAAAAAGCCTTAGCTTAGTTGAATTTTATCGTATTAAAGATCATGAACGAGCCAATTCAGTAGCAAACATTTGAGTAACTACTAGCTAAGATAACAGCAATCAATTCTATCAGGATCATATCATGTTCCTCGACCCATCCCTTGGAGTGTTTGATGGGAATCAGGTGTAAAATGGTGAAACTGACACGACAATAAACCTTAACAAAATAACCTAGCCTCCAATCAGTATAAGCATGAAGGACTTAGCTTGGTTGGTCACAGAGATAACAGCAAACAAGCACACAAACATGAGAATGAAAAGGAAATACAGAAGAGAGCAGGCTCTCCACGTTACACAAGAGACTGGCACTATACAGTACCAATCCCACACGACTCCAGCACACTCACTTCCTCCATTATATTTGTCAGAGTTCAATGCCATTTGCCCCCAATCTCCGCCAACTCATGCCTCTCCCTTGCCCCTTTTCTTCTATGATAGGTTTCGATCATTGGGGCCATCTCAAGCCCATCAATGACACAATATTCCGATCCCAAAACATGGCAATATTTGAGTCTCCATATCAGTTGATCAAACTAACTTGTCATATTTCAAGCCTTAAAAACTAAATAAACCGACCATTACAGTATTACTCTCAAACATATGAAAGAGGAAAAACTGTCGCAACAGCCTCAAAGAATAAAACACCAAATGTAGGCTCCCCACACACAGACAGATTTTTCAACATGTACTTCCCAAAGATGCCATTTAAAGCTAGAAGCAACAAGGATGAAGAGAACAATTGCAGTTTTTTGTTTGATAGTGCAAGAACCTAACCATAAAGACTTTACTAGCTAGTTACATTACAACTAGTGAAACCTAAGAACCTCAATACTCATCTAAGAAGGAAAATCATTCCAATAACAAGTATCAATTTCTTGCTTTGATAGGATACAAGGATCAATTTCTACTACAGAATAAAAGTTTCACATCATATATTTTTAATGTTAAGACCTATTGGCCCGAAACAATTTAGGCCAAGCCCAAATACCCAAACAACTCTTTAGTTTTTTTTTTTTAAAAAAGGCCTAAATAGGCCCAAAACAATTTGGGCCGAGCCCAATCAGTTCATGCTTGACCAGAATAACTCTTTAGTTCTTTTAAAAAAAAAAAAAAAAAACACACACACACACACACACATGTAATATATTAGATATTAATTAATGGGAGAATGACAAAAAGGTTCCAAAAGTACCAATTAATTCAAGCTAGGGCTCAAGTGCCAAACTCTAAAAATTTGCAATTCAATCTCTCAATTTTGCAACTGTATTGTGATGAATTTGTAACTTGTTTTTCAAATTTTAACATGGTTGAAGAATAAAAGAATTTATTTTTCCTGTTAAAATTTGTAATACAAGTTGCAAATTCATCACAACGAAGTTGTAAAATTGAAATATTGAGTAGCAAAATCATGAAATTTGACACTTAGGACCTACCTTGAATCAATTGATCCTTTTGGGACCTCTCTGTCATTCTTCCATTAATTAATCCTTTTAAGTTTTAGCTCATGTTATAGTAGGAGACCATAAATTTGAGTATATTAATATAGATACTTTCTAAAAAATTATATTAATATTGTTATATTTTTATTACTTAGCATATAGAACATAACTTGAAAAATATTTAAAATGTATTTTACTTTATATTTAAATATTAAGACTGAAGATAAATGAGCAAAACTGAACTTATTTTATTCAGTGGGTGTCGACAGAAAATATACAGAAGGGAAGCCATGATTTGGGCCGAGAAAGAAGGGATTTACAATGATAGAGAATAAAATCAAAACTTCCCTAATAAATCTGATCCTATATGATCGTATAATATCTGCGGGAATAATCACCAAATATTTACATTAAATATTATATATTTCCACAAAGACAAATTTTTTTTAAAAAAAATTGAGTCTTCTATAATTTTTTGAGTATCCCAAATAGAATATTTTATATTTTTTATAATAAGAATAATTAATTTTAAAGTAAAAAAATCAAATTTTGTTTAAAATATGGAACAAAAATTACAGTTCCGAAATTTGGGCTATCACGAACAACCCCGAAGACCGAAAATGTTAGGGTCAATCTTGCCTGTCTGGACTTTTTATAAGTTTGGGTTTATTTAGGCCAGCCTGAAGAAACCCTCCCCAAATTGAACACGGCACAAATAAGCCCAGCCCACCCAAAGAAGGCTTGGCTTAGTTGAATTGTATCATATTAAAGATAATGAACAAGATAATTCACTAGCAAACATTTGAGTAACTGCTAGCTAACACAACAGCAATCAATTCCATCAGGATCAATATCATGTTCCTCAGCCCATCCCTTGGAGTGTGTGAGGGGAGTCAGGTGTAAAATGAAGAAACTGACTGAACAATAAAAATTAAACACAATAACCACGTAAGCCTACAATCAGTATAAGCATGAAGGACTTAGCTTGGTCACAGAGATAATAGCAAACAAGCAAACAAGAGAACCTCAATGCTCATCTAAGAAGGAAAATCATTCCAAATACAAGTATCAATTTTTTGTTTTGATAGGATACAGGATCAATTTCTACTTACAATTAAAACTATCACATCAGAATAAAAGTTTCACATCACATATTTTTAATGTGCAGGCCAAGCCCAATCGGGTTCAAGCTCAACCCCAATACCCAGTGACTTTTTAGTTTTTCAAAAAATGGCCCGAATAAGCCTGAAAGAATTTAGGCCAAGCCTGATCGGGTTTGGGCTTGACCCAAATACCCGAATGACTTTTTATTTTTTTAAAAAAATAAAGATCAGTTAGGGCTTGACCCAAATAACTTTTTAGTTTTTAAAAAAATATATATAATATAGTAAATATTAATTAACCCTTTAAGTTTTAGTTCATGTTATAATAGGAGCCCATAAATTTGAGTATATTAATATAGATACTTTCTCAAAAAAATAAAAAAAATCAATACTTTTATATTTTGATTATTTTTCATACATAACATAACTTAAAAAATATTTAAAATATATTTTACCTTTATATTTAAATATCAAGACCCAAATTTTTTTAAAAGAAAAGTGAGTCATCTATATTTTTTAAGTATTCCAAAAAGAATATTTTATATTTTTCATAATTAAAAATAATTAATTTTATTGTAAAAAAATAAAATTTGTTTAAAAAATCTAAAAAAACTTACAATTCTAGAATTCGGGCAATCCCTAATAACCCAAAGACCAAGAGTGTTAGAACTGGGCTTGGCTATATCAGTGTTTTTTAAAGTTCAGACTTATTCTGGCCAACCCAAAGAAGCTCTCTCCAACTTGAGCCTGACCTGCCCAATGAAGCCTTAGCTTAGTTGAATTGCATCAAATTAAAGATTATGAACAAGCTAATTCACTACTAAACATTTCAGTATCTGCTAGCTGAGACAACAGCAATCAATTCGATCAGGATCAATATCATGTTCCTCAGCCAATCCCTTGGAGTGTCTGAAGGGAACCAGGTGTAAAATGAATAAACTGACTGAACAACAAACCTTAACATAATAACCACGTAAACCCCCAATCAGTATAAGAATGAAGGACTTCTTAGTTGGTCACAGAGATAACAGCAAACATGCACACAAACATGAGAATGAAAAAGAAAGACAGAAAAGAGCATGCTCTCCACGTTACACAAGATGCTGGCACTCTCCCCTACCTATCAAACTAACTTGTCATATTTCAAGTCTTTAGAACAAAATAAACCGACTATTTACTCACAAACATATGAAAGAGGAAAAACTGGTGCAACAGCCTCAAAGAATAAAACACCAAAGGGTAAGTTCCCCAAACAAAAGACAGATTTTTCAGCATCTACTTCCTCAAGATGCTGTTAAAAGCGAGAAGCAACAAGTATGAACATATTAATTAATCATTTAAAGTTTAGTTCATTTGATAATAAGAAACCATATATTTGAGTATATTATTATAAATACTTTCTCCAAAAAAGAAAAAATATTTATATTGTTACATTTTTTTTTCTTTTTTCAAATATAAAATAACTTAAAATAATATTTAAAATGTATTTTATATTTATTTTTAAATAAAACGACTGAAATTTTAAAAAAATTGAGTCTTCTATATTTTTAAGTATTCCAAAAAGAAGATTTTATAATAAAAAATAATTAATTCTAAAGTAAAAATTAAAATTTTGTTTTTAAAAAATGGAAAAAAAATTGCAATTCGAGAATTCAGATCATCCTAAATAAGCCCGGAGCCCAAGTGTGTTAAGGCCAGGCTTGGTTAAGTAGGCTTTTTTAAAAGTATGCCCTTATTCAGGCCAACCCAAAGAAGCCCTCTCCGAACCAAGCCCAACCCAAATAAGCCAGGTCCGCTTGAAGAAGACGTGCCTTAGTTGAATTGTATCATATTAAAGATTTTGAGCAAGCTAATTCACTAGCAAACATTTGAGAAACTGCTAGCTAACACAACAGAAATCAATTCTATCAGGATCAATATCATGTTCCTCAGCCCATCCCATGGAGTGTCTGCTGGGAAGCAGGTGTAAAATGAAGAAACCGAATGAACAATAAACCTTAACATAATATCCACGTAAGCCCCCCAATCAGTACAACTATGAAGCACTTAGCTTAGTTGGTCACTTAGATAACAGAAAACAAACACAAACATGAGGACCTCAGTACTCATCTAAGAAGGGAAATCATTCCAATAACAAGTACCAATTTCTTGTTTTGAAAAGATACAAGGATCAATTTCTACTTATAATTAAAACTACCACATCAGAATGAGACTTTCACATCACATATTTTTAATGTTCAAGCCTATTCGAGCTTGGAACAATTCGGGCCAAGCCCGAATACCCAAATGACTCTTTAAAAAACCATGGCCCGAATAGGCCGGAAAGAATTCAAGCAAGTTCAAGCTTGACACTTACTTGAATGACTCTTTAGTTTAAAAAAAAAAAAATTTGGCCCGAATCGAGCCCAATCAGTTCGGGCTTGACCTGAATAACTCAATAGTTTTTTTTAAATATATATACACATATATATAAAACAGTAGATATTAATTAATCCTTTAAATTTTCGTTCATGTTATAATAGGAGACCATAAATTTGAGTATATTGAACTTAAAAAATAGTTAAAATTCATTTTATCTTTATATTTAAATATTAAGAACCAAATTTTGTTTTAAACAAATATTTTACATTTTTTATAGTAAAAAATAATTATCTTGATATAACAATTAAAAATTGTTTAAAAAATGGGAAAAAATTCACAATTCTGAAATTCGGGCTGCGCAAATAAGCCCAAAGACTGAAAGTGTTAGGCCCAAACTTGTCTACAATGGCTTTTTTATAAGTTCAGGCTTATTTAGGCCAGCCCAAAAAAAGCCCTCCCTGAGTTGAGCACAGGACAGATAAGCCTAGCCTCCCCAAAGAAGCCTTAGGCCAATTCAGTAGTAAACATCTGAGTAACTGTTAGCTAAGACAACAGCAATCAATTCTATCAAGATTATATCATGTTCCTCGACCCATCCCTTGGAAACTGACAGAACAATAAGCCTTAATAAAATGACCACAACCTTAACAAAATGACCATGCAAGCCTCCAATCAGTATAAGCATGAAGGACGGACTTAGTTGCTCACATACATAACAGCAAACAAGCACATAAAAAGGAAAAACAGAAGAGAGCAGGCTCTCCACGTTACACAAGAGGCTAGCACTATCCAGTACCAATGCCACCCTGCTCGGGCACACTCCCTTCCTCCATTATATTTGTCAGAGTTCAATGCCATTTGCCCCCAATCTCCGCCAACTCAAGCCTCTCCCTTGCCTTTATTTCTTTCCATGATAGGTTTCGATCAGTGGGGCCATCTCAAGCCCATCAATGACACAATATTACTATCCCAAAATATGGCAATAGTTGAGTCTCCATATCTGTTGATTAAACTAACTTGTCATATTTCAAACCTTAAAAACTAAATAAACCGACTATTTACTCTCAAACATTAGAATTGGTAATTCCGGCAGGGTGGGCTTATTTAGATAAGGCTCAATTCGGACCAGATTGATTCGGATCTAGCTTAAAGTATCAAACCATAAAGAAAAAAGCCCATACGGCCAAGCAAGACCCTGATTCCTCAGGCTGGCCCGAATACCCTATTAATATGATTTTATTTCATTTTTTTCTCTAATTTCAATTTCATTTTAAAAAATTAATATTTTCACTTTTTATATTATTTTATTAATTAAAAAAAAAGAATACGAGCATTCAAGCTAAGCCCATTTAAGTTTGAGTTTGGCCGGATTTCTTTGGGTTTATTCAAGTGGCCCGGATAAGCTTGAAATAAAGAAAAATCTTTTAACTTCCCAAGCCAGGCCATAAAATTTTTTGGGCTTATTCGGACTTGCGCAAATTACTACCTTTATGACAAACATATGAAAGAGGAAAAACTGTTGCAACAGCCTCAATGAATAAAACACCAAAGGGTAGGTTCCCCAAACAAAGACAGATTTTTCAGCAACAAGCATGGAGAGAATAATTGGAGTTTTTTGGGTTTGATGGTGCATGAACCTAAACATTAAAACTTTTACTAGCTAGCTACATTACAACTAGTGAAACCTAAGAACCTCTGTACTCATCTAAGAAGGAAATCATTCCAATTACAAGTATCAATTTCTTATTTTGATAGGATACAAGGATCAATTTCTACTTATAACTAAAACTATCACATCAGAATAAAAGTTTCACATCAAAAGTAAAACCCGTAATTCAGGCCAAACCTGACAGGCAGACTCGAATAAGCCAGAAAAAGTTTAGGGCTAAAAAGGCCAGGATTCACAACATAACATAATTTTATTGTTCGGGCCTATTCGAGGCAAGCCGGATAACTCTTTAGTTTTTTTAAAAAAATGGCCAGAATAGGCTTAAAAAAAAATTCAGGCCAAGCCTGAACCCAGATAACTCATTAGTTTTTTTGGAAGAAAATGGCCCAAATAGGCACTCTCCACTACCAATCCCACTGTACTCCTACACACTCTCTTCCTCCATTATATTTGTCAGAGTTCAATGCCATTTGCCCCTAGTCTCTGCCAATTCATGCCTATCCCTTGCCTTTTCCCTTCTATGATAGGTTTTGATCAGTTGGGCCATCTCACGCCATCAATGACACAATATTGTGGTCCCAAAACAAGGGAATATTTAAGTCTAAATATCTGTTGATCCAGCTAACTTGTCATATTCCAAGCCTTAAAAACTAAATAAACCGAACAATTACACTATTACTCTCAAACATATGAAAGAGGAAAAACTGTTGCAACAGCCTCAGAGAATAAAAGACCAAAAGGTAGGTTCCCCAAACAGAGACAGATTTTTTAGCATTTACTTCCTAAAGATGCCATTTAAAGCTAGAAGCAACAAGAATGGAGAGAACAATTGGATTTTTTTTATTTTTTTGGTTTGATGGTGCAAGAACCTAAACATAAAAACTTGTACTAGCCAGCTACATAACAACTAGTGAAACCTAAGAACCTCAGCACTCATCTAAGAAGGAAAATCACTCCAATTACAGGTATCAATTTCTACTTATAACTATAACTATCACATCAGAATAAAAGCTTCACATCAAAAGTAGTAATCAAAACTTGAAAAAGAAAAGAGGGAACATCCAAGAAAATTATACCTGTTTAAGAAGATATGCCCAGTTATTAGAACAGAACGAACTTGGTCATGTGGCACAGCTCCCAACATTTCAACTTGATCTTGAAGAGAATGCTTTTCTCTCATCTCTTCCAACCGCACCCGCTTTGCTCCATCCCCACCAATAATGAAACGGACCTGAAATCATATTAGCCATGCTTTTGAAATTCCATGACCATGTAACCACTCTTATTCTAAATACCAAAATTCATTCTAACAGCGATATATTTATGGGTTATTGAATATGGCTCCAGCATAAAAAATATCTTTAAAGCACTAATAATGAACACTTAAGAACAAGAAGAACACTGAAAAATAAAAATATACAGGGAGTCCTTAAAATCACCAAATTCCACAGGTTCAGTAGTTTCTGTTAACAAATAAAACCTTCATATCTCATGGCTGACATACATGATACATGTGAACATCTGATTCCACTAAGTTCTACACAAATGTGCAGGTTAACATCAAACCATGTAATCAAATTTCCAAAAATAGCATTCTGTAGGTATATATATAGAGCCCACTTCAACAAATTGAATAATGTAGTATTATGTCAAGCCACAAACAATGCTGAACTCTCCAACCATAATATTGTTGTCGTGGGAAAAAGTTGTGTCTATGGCCTCACTATGGCTTTGGTCACATGAGTGTTCTAAGGGAAACGCTCTTGGAGAAATGGAGGGAAATTGGAAAGATGTGCTGCATGCTTGAGCTTGCTTTCTCTCTTCTCTTCGTTTTTTTTTTTTTTGGAAGTTTGCTTCCTTTAAGAATCAAGAAGGAAATCTTCCCCCAACAATGTTGGAGAACATTTTTTTTACAAAATTGAATATAGTTTACCTCATTATATTCTGAGCATGACCATAATATGACAGTCTGAAGACTTCTCCCCTCTTCCAATTCAATCATCTGTTTTAATTACAGGGTTTGAAATAGATGCTCTAGTGCATGTTGTTAGCCGTCAAAAATTGGAAATGATAAAAAGCAATGACACCCAGCAGAACTATTTTTCCCGCTTTCTTATGGGCATCAATTAATGTTAATACTGAAACTAGGACTACAGCCATAAGAGTCTATTTATAAAAATATTCAAAGGACTAAATTGATGAAATAGAAATCTCTTAAGGAACTAAAATGGTAGTTTACTCCTACACATTCATTTAAATGCAGCATGGGACAGGTGCTTTGCCTAAAGATATTAAATGTCCATTAATTTTAAAAGAATATGTTCAATCTCAATCATTCGCAGGGATTTTCTAAATTTCACTATGGCATGGGATTTGGCTCGTTTTTGTTGTTGTAGGTAACCTAACAATCTCTTTAATAACTCACATTGGGATATAAGCGGCACACTTCTGGAATGACTTCAACAAGTAAATCAGCACCCTTCCGGTAAACCAATCGACTTATAACAACAATAACAATCTCTTCTCTACTGGGACGCTCATCTGCCGGCTTGAACATGGCAGTATCAACAGCATTAGGTATGACAAAAACCTTTTCTGGTGGCAAACCTGACCGTAACACAGTATTTTCCTTGCTTGTATGTGAAACACATATGGCTTGACTTATATCTGCCAACGTAAACTGCAAAACCTTGTTCATATGGATGCTTCCAATGTCAGCAAAGCCATACAGTGAATGATCTGTAAACACAACCTTGTATCCCATGGTTCTTGCATGCATCAGAGCTTCATGACAAAATGTTGAAAAGGCTTGATGTCCATGCACTATGGTTATTTTTTCTCGAATGAGGATGGTCCTTATAATTGGCATTAACCCATAAATTGTTGGTAGCGTATTCTGCATAAAGAATGGTCTCCATGGTACATAATAGACTTTCAGGCCTCTGGTCATATATCTAATCCCAGAACGATTTCCATAAGCATGTGTTACAACCACCACCTGAAAAATCATAGTTTAAAAAGTTCATGTAACAACTAATTTTACCCACACTGAGCAAGGATAATTTGAAAATTATGGAAAACTAGTTTTTCCCCAAAACCCAATATGCTAATTTTAATTTAAATAAATAAATTTGATGGAACAAAATAAAAAAGATACAAACTAGTTTTTCCCAAAACCCAATATGCTAATTCTAATTTAAATAAATAAATTTGATGGAACAAAATAAAAAAGATACAAATGTATATCAAAAGACAACTTATTTTCTGTACTTTTACAGTAACACCTCTATGGGAAATTCATCTTACTTTCTGGCTTCCATGATGAGAATAAAGGTAGAAAACCTGTTTTAGTAATATTCAAACTTCCCCTCCATTCCTTGCACTCTCAAGCAGCAAAGACCATTTGTAATAGAACCCTATCAATGACCTAAGATTTGAACATCTTAGGAACATGTTGAAATTTTGTTCTCTAACCTTGTGACCCAACTTCAACAGGCACTGGGAGAGATAATATATGTGGTTCTCCACGCCACCAAAGTTGGGATAGAAAAAATCTGAAACCATTAGAATTCTATGCTTTTGATGATCACCCATTAAACCGCTTCAAGAACCTGCAGTAAGTAAATAAAAATAAAGCAGGATATGAAAACAAAACCACCCTTAATCAGAAGTGAATCCCCACTGGCTGAGTGACAAGATATAATGGAGAGAAATGGAGGGGGGGAAGCTTTAGACAAGTACAATAAAAAAAAAATGAACAATTCAAGTTTAACATTGATTTGGACATTACAATATCTAATACAGACTCACTAAAACCATCAAAAACATCCTGCAAAAATAAAACACAATGAATACGAGATGGTAAATGGTTAACCACAAACTTTCAAGCTTGCAGATATTCTATGAATAAATAATCCCTCATCCACAAATTAACAAACACGAGTTCAAATAAAAATTTTAGAATTACAACAGAAAATACATTGCTTTCCAACTGCATACTGACAATAAACTGACAATTTGTATCTCATCAACATAACTTAATTTTCAGCAACATCAGTTTAATGAATCCCTGTCAAAAAGTTCCCATGTTGGACTAAATCCGGCCAAAAGAAAAGAAGCCAAAATTTATTAAAGGAGTATTATCATTGTCATTCTTCAGTGGCTTAAAGGAGTTGTCTGAATCATTTGGCTTACTAAGGCAAACAAAAATTTGAAGGGTATGATATCAACTATGCATATGTCAAAGATTTCAGTGGGGGCACCCACTGACTGTAATATGGGCCCGCCTTTGGTTAGCAAGATGCAACAACAGTGGTCACGAAAGGAGCTTAAAAAATTATTTTATTTTGTAAACATTGATCTATGCCTAAGGGCTTTAGTGGATCATAGAAAACTAAAATATGGTGTGTTGAGGGATGATATATCTTTTGAGGCAATCAGTGAGAAGCTGGCAACTAGAACCATTCCACATAGCTCCGTGAAGTGGTACACACAATTAGTAGCTCATTTTCTAATTGTTAATACATGTGTAATGAACTTAAGTGATCTGTATTGGATGCGAGTACACACCTCACAGTTTACACTTACACTTGCAGTATGGACTGGACTGTGGAGTGTGGAGGAACACGATCATCTAGAGCAGAGACCTGCGCTCAAATGCCCATTCCTCTGTCTCTCACCGTGCAATTGTCTCTTCAACCTCACTGCTCTCCATCTCCCTCCCCCCCTTTCTCCCCCTCCCTCTCAGTACAATCGTCTCCCTACAGTTGAGCTCGCGATCCCCTATTCTCTCCAGCCGACCACCGTTGTCATCCCTGCGCCGTTGTTCTCCAGCCGACGAGAACGACTCAACCGAGATGATGGTGAGTCTTGAACTTCGACAGGCGAGACTCGCGAGCGAGAGGCGACTAGCGACTTCACTCACGGACTCACACTTCACTCACGGACTAGAGGCGACTTCACTGGAGAGCGCAAGCCTCGACTTCACTGCAGCGGCGCCGGCGACAAATGGAATGGAGAAGACGCTGGTGCTAAGAGCGCCGGTCACAGTTCTTCGATTTTTACATTTGCGTTTGGCAATTAGCGGCCGTTTAGGAATTCTGTCAGTGTTTGACGGTGGAGGGTTAAATGTTAATTTGTCAAAAATTAATTCAATAAAAATCAGTTTAATTAAAAAGAGTTGCTATAAAAAGATTTGTATTTGAATTATATATAATAAAATATTTTATATATATATAATTATTAAAAAGAATATTGATTTACAATAATTTTTAATTTTTATTATATAAATATGATATATTAAAAATATTATAAAAAATTTAAATAACATAAAATTTGATATATTAAATAATAAGAATATAAAATCAAATTCAATAGACCAATGCTATTTTTTATCTATATAAAAAAAATTAAAATATTATTTTAACCAAATACTTTAACCTATAAGGCCACCATAAGAATTATTTTATAGTCAATTTTTGTTTTAAATTTTTCTTTTTTACAAAACCCAAGCAATTGAATATAGAGATTATAAAATATCAATAAAAAAAGTTGAATATGCTTATCAAAAGTTTCAATCCATTACATTTAAAAAATTCACTTTTATGACTATTTGAATTGAATATGCTTTTTCAGAAGTTGAGGTGGGTAAAATTTATTAACCAAATAATATTGAATTCTAAAAAAAAATGCAAATTTACTTTTCAGGATTTGTACAACTTGAGTAAATCTCTTCGGTAGGATTTGTGCAACCTGAGTAATAATATTCTTGAACCATGGATTGCTGCTGGTGATTTTAATTGCTATTTATTTGATCCTGATGAGACTGGGGGGCTAAACCAAATGTAATTGTTATAAAACAATTTAATGATTGTTTACATCATTGTCAATTATCATATATTATGTCAGTTGGAGACGGGGACATTTGGAAGAAAAACTTTGTTAAGGAAATGATTGATTGGGCGTTTGGTAATGCCGATTGGTCGTCTTCTTTTCCATCATTCAAAGTGTTCAAAAATTCGGTTCAGGCCACAAAGCTTTGCATATCAAATCTTCTACTGCCAAACCCATGTGAAATACTATAAGACTGTTCAGATGCCAAGCAACCTAGAAACTTGAGGAGGATTTCCTTGGTATTATTCAACGGGCTTGGAATTCAAGTAGTTGGGGTGAAAAAAAATTCAGCTTTTGAAAAGGAAGCGACACTTCGGAATTCAAACAAAGTTGGGAATATTCCTTATAGGAAAAATAAGATCCTCAAGAGACTTAATGGTATTGACAAAGCTCGAGTTAGAAAATTTTTATTTAAGCTATTGGAGATAGTTCAAGCCTTAGTTGAGGTTAATGACACTTGGTTGGAAATTGGGGCACTTGGATGCAAGTGAATTTTAGAAAAATAACTGTTTTGCATTCAGAAGTGTAACTTTTAAATGGGGTATCCTTTTCGAAATAAAAATAGCACTATTAGCTAAATAATTGAGTTAACTTTGTATAAGTATTTAAATTACTTCAATCAAAAATTTGATAGAGAAATAATGCATATTGAAAATTAATCTTGTCTTGTTGTCATGACAATAAAAAGCTATGATGATTTACATAATGCGTTGTAGTATGTGGTAGCCATACTGAGGCATATGACATAGTGAGAGGCATTGCTCTTTATGTCATCCAATGGGCCATATTTGGAGAAATTACAACTTTTCCCTAGATGCAATTATTTATTTATGATTTAATCCCCATACAATTTCTATGTGTTTTAAACTCTAATTTTTATCATATGTTGAGTTCAACCAATATTTTAAAAAGGGTTTTTATTGAGATCTCAAATTTAAATGATTCAAAATAATTTAGTTAACCCTTTCTTATCATAGTAAGTTATCACGGTCAATTAACCCTTAATTACCTTAATAGTGCATTATGTGTGTAATGTACTATGAATTTTTGATAATGTCAAGGCACATTACAAAGGTCCTAGAATAATCACATGCTAGGATAGATGCCATGTGGGAAGAGGGTATCAAAACCCACTCATTAGAGCACTTCCCTATATAAGTTGCATGAGCAATACAATTAACAATGGCAATAGTAAGTCTTAGGTCCCATTTGAAGCCTTAGTAACTCATCAATCTCTCCACTAGTGTCAAGCTATTCCCCTCATACCAAGTATGCATCAAATTCACAATCTACACTAGTGGAAAGCAAACAAAATCAACAACAAAATGGTAAAAGCTAATCTTAATGCACTAATTCAAACTAGTCTACATGGCTTCAACTTCATTAACACTAACGCTAAATATACACGAACCCCCTAGTTCAGCATTATTAGCATCCATATTTCTTGCATCAATAGCTTGCTTATTTAGGCTAGCATTCCTACAAGCATGTCTTCACCAAAGAGACTGGAAAAATCAAAGCAAAATTGTTAATGGAAGAAAGTTCATACAAATTTCTTCCAAAATTAAAAGCATATTTTGCTTCCCTAAGCTTGAATATATCCCATGTAGTATAAGGATAAGATCCTGCAAAATTCCTCATAACCTCAAAACTACCTCTAATAATAACTCTAACATGTACCCCCGCAACAAAGATAAGACCATCAAACTAATCAACAAGTAAGGCATTAGCAGCCTTTAAATTTCTATTATCTTTGCCATGCTCAAAACCTCCTATATGATATAGATTATTAGCATCCTAGTGATTGGTCAAAGAAACACTAGTAAACTGAGAAAAAATTTGTAAGATCAATAAGTTTTGGCTTGAACAAAAAGTTACATCTAGCTTTATCAAATTGCCGGAGAAGACATATAAACTAAGATTTTTGAACTTCATCCATTTTAAGTGAAAAACTAAACCAAACATCAACTTCTTGAGATATATCCCCTATCATATCCACAAGAGCAAGGCTAAAAGAAGATATAAAGGAATCATATCAAGAAGGTTTATAATGCAGGCCAATATCAAAGCCATTGATCTCTCAAGAGTAGTTTCCAACCATAGCCACTGTTAAATCCCCTTGTCTTAGGTTAATTCCCATTATCGTTGCAATCATATACCCATTGAAACATCAATGATGCTTGCAAGATGCTCATTCCTCAAAAGAAGTAAAGTTGCCATCGCCAGTCTATCACAATTTCAACCAAAGAAAAGCTCTATCATTCCATTGATTTCAAAAGTCCCCAAAATAGCATCTAGAATTTCGTAAAACTACCCACTCACTGACCTTGATTTTAGCACCATCTAACACAAATATCCAACACAATCTCTCACTCAAACCTAGCTTTTGGTAGAAAGGGAATGTCATTGATGACATCACTCTACCTTGCGAAGAACCCTCTAGATAAGGGAAGAGTCAAAACCTTAGTGTGTGTTTGGTTTTTAGTTTGTCGAAAGTTAGTTTGAAAAAAGTTTATTTAAAAAAAGTCAATTTGATAAAACTCAATTATTGTAATGAAATTTGTATTTGGATATATTTTTTCAAAAGTCAATTTGGCAAATTGAAAGTTGTTTGAATTAATAAAAAATTATTCTTTTGAAATGTACTTTTGAATATGCAATGACCAAAAAAGATATTGATTTATGATAATTTATAATTTTTATTATATAAATATAATATATTAGAAATGTTTAAAAATGTTAAACAAATTTAAAATAACATAAAATTTAAAATGTTAAATAATAAGAATAAAAAATATAAAATTTAATATTGGATAAAATTATGCAATAAATAGTTAAACATTCATTAATATTGAATTGTTACATAATTAACGGTTCGCTTTATAATATACAATCTAATCTCTAATAGAATATTGAACCCTATTCATCTTTCTATTACAAGCCACGCTTGAAATTGCACTTGAAATTAATGATAA
Organism: Prosopis cineraria; assembly: GCF_029017545.1. Classification (NCBI taxonomy): domain Eukaryota; kingdom Viridiplantae; phylum Streptophyta; class Magnoliopsida; order Fabales; family Fabaceae; genus Prosopis; species Prosopis cineraria. The sequence continues at coordinate 11,870,801 of NW_026555332.1, read as the reverse complement.
AAATGCATGGTCATCATTATCATCATTAATGTTAACCATATTTTCATCCTCAAAATGCCTCGAGTCAGAATTAGTTATAGATTTTATTAGAATAAAATTATGTATAGCCATTGTTGCACCAACCATACAAACTTGCGTCACAAATGGATAACTAGGCATGTGTCATAAGATTGCAAATCTGTTTTTCCAAACCCTGAAAGTCTTTTGAATCGTGGTCCTTAAACTTGAGTGATAGTAATTGAAAACCTCATTACTGTTTGCAAATTTAGATGAATACCTGAAATCTAAGAGGTGATACCTATGAGATATATAAGAACGTAAATATTCATGTGGCGTTGGATAGCCGGCATCTAACAAATAATATTTACCTACCAATAAAAAATTGTAGGATCTTAAAAAATATTGAAAATTTATTTTAAATTAGATAAAAATGAAATATACTTTGGGATGGATGTGAAAATTTCATGTCCGGCCTTGTGAGTATATAGTCAAACAAACGAGCATCATGAGTAGTCCCTTCCCATTCAGCCATGACATAAGTGAAGCACATATCTCAATTACATGTAGCCATTATATTTTGTGTTGGAATACCTTTCTTTCTAATATATTTCCCTTACTCTTCGACACTAACCATGCATGGGATATGTATTCCATCAATTGCTCCTATGGCATCTTTAAAGAATGGCTAATATCGTAGATCACCTAAAATTTTTGGATATATATCTTGAAAATTGAGATCTTTTGGTTGGATGTATTCATTTGCTAGCTTCTCACAAGCATGCAATACATTTCTAAAATGTTTGTGAATAGTCTCTGTTAAATGTTAAAATTGTTCTTATGCCATCCTATTCCCTACCCCATGTCCAACAATATTTAGGAACATACTGACCATTTCATGAATCCCTATTCTTCCAGTTAGACATAGATCATGTTGCACCAATTTATCACAAAGTTGAAGAAAAATATCTTTTTTTCATGAGAAGGCAAGCTAAAATTGACCTAATATGCTTTCTTGCCCAAGCACTTTAAATAGGCCACTAATGCTCCTCTATTGTCCCTTATAGCCTTATCTAGCAAGGCCGTATCATACTGTCCAAGAAGCATCTCATCACAAGCAATCTCCTTGATTCCATAAAATCCCTTTTCAACATCCACCACATTTTGATCAACTAATTTTGTTCCATTCTCTATTGAGTTATCCGTTGTTTGGAAACCAAACAACTTACTAAATCAACCATCACAGATGTAAGAGTTTTCCCTTCTTGTTTTGATCATTTTCACCTCTCTTTCATTTCCTCCCTAAATTAGTACCACCATTGTATGCATTATTCAAGTTAACCTACCTAATTTCTAGGAGAGCTCCTCCACTAATGTTTCTCACACCATTACTATCTCTTGATCCTTCAGTCAAATCTAATCATCATCTCATAAACAAAAGAAATAACCAACTAACATATATGTTTGAGTGTATGTGTTCGTGTATGCTCATTATGACAAAATTACATATATATTTTCCTTTCTTCTACCTATGCAAATGAAAGGCCACACTTGGAGTAGGAAAAAAAAGAAGAAGAAAGAAAGCTGATACTTGTGGTTAAAATTGATTGAGAGGCTAAAGAAAAAAGAAAAGGAAAAAAAGAAAAAGCAAGAATTAAAACCAAAAGGATAAAGGAATGAAAAACACACATATATACATATAGGGATAGATGCTTCAAGCATTGGCCACAAGACTAAAAAAAAGATTGATATACTCCAAGAAATTAGATTCAGAATGAGGTAGAGAAGGAAATAAGATAGATAAAAAATAAAACAAAAAAAAAGAGTGGGTCAAAAAGAGGAGAAAGGGAATACAATGCAAGGACCCATAAAAATATATAGAAACACATGCACACAGGAATTTTTGAAGGGAAAAAATGAAAATCAAAATGATCATCAAAATCATTACTAATCCTATACCCTTCAACCTTCAATATTTTTAAAGATCATACATGTAATCTCAAATGAGAAGATTGGCTTTCCTTAGAGTATTAAAATAATGAACAATTGATACTATCTTATCTAGAGCATCCCTACCCAATCCTAACATCATATTATAATAAGTAGAGATTATACAAGAAAATAAATATTCCCTACCTTTACAACAAACTCTCTCAAGCTTCTTTATTTGTTGCTTCCTATTTTTTTCTTCCTCCTCTTTTGCATTGATCACCACCCTTTTATAGATGAAAATTAGGGCTTCTCATTTTAATGGTTGAATTCCATCAAATCATAATTTGTGAATAATTTTATTTGACTTTTACTATTTTAAATTAAGGTACATTTTTGGGGATTAGATTTCTATTTGACTTCCCCTTATTGAAGACTCATATTAAGGCACAAATTTAGGAATTTTCATTTAATTATTATTTTTTTATTTTTTTATTTTTTATTAAAAAATGGCTCTTCAATTTTTTATTTTATTCATTTATTTTTTGTGGGGGGCCCGAACAGAATGCGATGTTCACAACCACCAGATTAGATTGAACATACCAATCCTTCTTTTTCACATATTCATGCAAAACAGAGGACCACTATTTTTGGATCTAACAAAAAATGGTTGGAAGTCATCATACCTTGTAGATGGAAGAGCAAATCAAAGGAGGAGGTCAGAGTTTGACAAGCTGGTTCGAAAGTTTAGTTTTGCACTCGACAGGTTGTAAGCCTAGGTTTTTCAACTTCTCTCAACTTCGCAATGTTGTTCAAGTCCAAAAACAAGCTCGATCTTTGAAAGATTCAAGGTAAAAATGAAGAAATGGGGCACTGGAATGGTGAGGAAGGATGACGAAAGAAGAAATGAGGAGATTGGGGAAGGAAGAAATGGAGGGACTCAGATCTATGACCAGATGGAGGAGGAGAGAAAGAGGAGAGACGGCGGAGAGATAGCGAAGAGATGGCAGAGTAATGGAGGAGCGAGATGAGGTAAGTAACAAAGAGAGTAATAAGATAAGAGAGCCCAAAGCCTCAGTTGCACGAGAAGAAGGAAAGAATAATGAGCTACAAAATGGAGTTGTTGATTTTTGCCATTTCAACCCAGTTTGAAAGTCCTTTTTGAAAGCAAATTTCATCTAATAAATTGATGCCAAACAACATTTCACATTCCAAAAGTAAAAAAGCACTTTTGGGATGTAAAATGTAGAGTTTCCAAACACACCCTTAGTAAAGCATTCTCTTAAGCACTCAAAGAGAATACTCTCTGTTGAGATTTTTACTACACCAGATTAAATTTAATAGAATGATGATTCCTTTAATCTAATTAATATTACCAATACTATATAACTTATCAAAAGTAGGCAAGACTAGGTAAAGATATGACCAATGATTTCTTGCTCATAACAACCAAATGGGAACATATTCAAGTTAATAAGATGATGCTGAAAAGATAACCCTCATCGGTAAAGATTTATGGGTAAGCTTCTAAATGAATTAAAGTTACTTCATTGGCAACCTAATCTTCCATTAAAAAGCCCCATAAGGGCTGAGAGGAGAGTGAATTGGCAAACTTGCTAGAATATTTATATATCAATATACTGAAACCATCTTTAACTTTGTACTCTCTTTTCTTAGAAGCCTCCAAGATAAGCTTGTCATCTTGGCGTGTAGAAGGTAAAGGGGTGTTGATGATGAGATTAGCTATCGTAAGATTAGAGTATTTTATTCAACTATACCAAACAACTCCTTCCAACCTTTGGCTTCCATGTCTATGCCACCCCTTTCTTGTCAATCAAACATACGTATTCATACAGCTAAAAGCAGAAAGAAGGGCCGAAAAAAAAAACGTAAGTAAAATAAAATTCTCCTTTAATTCACACAGCTAGAAAAAAATAGATGATTAAACAAAACTACAAGCATTCCATTTTGCAAGACCTTCATAGTCTTTTAATTTTTAGGGTAACCCTTATTTTGAATAAGTTTGATTGTATAATAAATTTGAAAGTGCAAATTTATTAATAGTAATTAGTTATTTTTTTATTGTGAACATATGTTCTTCTATTAGAAACAATATTATTTGAGATACGGTTGAGTAATTTAGGCACCTCTCCCTAGACCCTAGTAGGAATTTGAATATTCATTCACCATCTTGAATTAAAGAGGTTAGATGACCTTGATCAATTGAATGATTAAAAGTAATTCAAAATGATTGGTCCATATTTAAAATTTTGAAAAAGAAAAAAAATATAACTAGACATTAAATTCTTGGGAGAATCACATCCAATCCCCTTGAGGAAATTAATAATAAATAAGAACTAATGCATAACAGATTGTTGTTAAAATGAGAATAAAACTAATTTTTTTTCAAATAAAACTTATTATTAATCTTTATTTGTAATTAATTTCCTTAAGAGGGATAGATATAATTCTCCCTAAATTCTTCATTGAAAAATAATCATTCTCCAAGGTTTATACTGTCCTAATATATATATATATATATATATATGTAATTCTTCACCATTGAAGTTTAATCATCAAACTGTGGATGATTTTGATTACACATCGCTTGATGGGCTCTAGAAATCAGATGTCTTTAGTGATTTAATACTACATCTAGAGCATTTAAGATTAGACTTAATTAGATAATTTAAATTTTATTTTTTATTTAAATCTAGATACTCTAAATTTAATCAGAGGCTGTAGAGATGACGCGTACTAGGGCGAGGGCTTCTCCGGCATGCATTTTTTGGGATACCCTAAGCTTCCTGTAATGTTCATAAGAGAAAGGAAGAAAGAGACGAGGATGATGATCAGAGTCCACAAGCTCCTCAGGTGCTTCTATGTCTCCCTCCTTTGGTCCCAACAAGAATGAAGCTATTGAAACTCTCACACTTGCTTCCTTGCACCATACTCTATGCTTCACCATCCCAAACCTCCCATTGCTCCATACCTACACACATCGATCAAACCCATGTTTTATATTGAGTTTCAAAAATGAGAGGAGAATGACAATTAAGTATCAGAATATCAATCTAATTATATCTAGGTCTTTGACAATTTTTTTTAAATCAATTGAAAATAAACAAAATTAGATAGTTATAAATTTAGAGTCTCAATTACAAATGAAGTATTTATTTACATTCTAAAAGTAATTCTTAATTTGCAAACTACTTTTTATAAAATTTTATCGAAAATCTAACTATCATTAAATAGATATTTTGAGACCTAATTGTCATCTTCTAAGGAATGAATTGTATTATTCACTTCATAATTTAATTTGTAAATAACACAGTTTGTTCATACACAGAGACATACATGGATTTGTAATCTTCTTAAGTTGCAATTCCTTCAGTTTGTGTCAATTTTAAATTTAAGTTATTGGAACAAATTAAGAGCTTGTTTGTCTATTGATGATCTTGAGACCTAAAATTTTTTTGTATGGCCCACTTTTGTTAGAAGAAACTCTTTCATTTTTTTTTTAATTGCTTGCATGTATCCTCAATTTTAGCAAATTGATGTTTTGTCCACTTTAAAGGCCTACGTACAAGCCATATAGCAAAAGGAGCGTGTGAAAGGCAGCCACAATAGTAAGCAAAAGTGAAATTTCTAAAAGTGATTTTGGTCAACAAAACTGAGTAGACAAACATGAACTTAACATTTTTTAGATTCATCATTTTTATAGATATGAAAGAAATTAAAATAGGAAACAAAAAATAGTGCATAATTCTCCTAATAATCTAGGAAGGAAAAAAGCAATAATATAACTCAATAACACATCAATTCTTACAAGTGTTATATCAGTCTTTTAACTTCAATTCTAAGCCACAAAATCGTCTATTAAATTTTTTAATCAAATAATCCATTCAAATTAAAATTATAACACATACAATTGATATCAGATAAGATTTTAACAATTTTAATTTTGAAAATTCTTTTCCTTCCACATAACAAACATTAAAAGCTCTTGATGATGATTAATTAAGATATTGAAGGCCAAGACATATATATAATTAACTTACATGAGCTATATCACCAAGAATGGCAAAGAGGCTTCCTGGGCAAGGAGGGACATCAACAAAGGAACCAGATTTATTGTTCATGACTTGAAGCCCTCCAACATGTTCATCGTCTTGAAGAATGGTGAGGAAGCTTGAGTCTGTGTGGATTCGCACACCAGATGATCCTATTGTTTCTGGTGTGAAACTGTACTTGTTAATCCTGAATTGACTCGCCCATTCCTTGAAATATCCATCTCCTTCTTCCAAACCTAAACTTTCTGTCATCTTCACTGATACATCTATCAATAACTCATGAATTGCTTTCCCATATGCTTCTATCACTTTCCTGTTGGAATATTTGTGAATTAGCAGTAATTAATTCCAAATTAATATCCAAAATAATATAGTGTATATTAAATAATCTTCATTATATTTTGCACTTATTTGAAAGGGATTGAGATCCTAATTGAATAGACCATAATATGCTGAATATTCTATTTGTGTATATTGAAAGAGACTTGAACTCAGAACATTTATGTTATCAGTAACCTATATTTAAATTTGGTAGGGACATTTCAATCATTAAGGTATTTGTTTTAGGACAAGCCACTCTTAAAGTTGGCTTTTGCCCAAGCAAGTTTGTTAACTTGCCGACATTATGCTCCAAGTGGGTTGCATTAGTGTTGTCATACGTTAATTCAAAAATAAAAATGAACCAAATAATTTCAACCATGCTATTTGCAATATAAACAATTTCAACTAAACAATTTTTAACAATTTCAATCATGTGTTGATTGACAAAAGCGAGAAAAAAATATAGGACCTAAAAGAGCTAATTCAAGCTTGAGCTATTACATTTTTTTAAAGGGCTTATAAGAGTTGAGCTTAAAAGCCTTTTGTATGCAAAAATTTCTTTTTTGAAAGCCTGACCCTTAAAATAAAGAGGCCTATACATGTAGTTTGCAAAGCCCAACCTTAATTGATAACTTCATGTTATATGCTCCCTCAATTAGACCTAGGAAATGGACAAGCTTGACACATATGAGTGTGGCTCTTATTAACTCAAGCCTGAAAGCTTTATTATTTCAAAATCAATTATTTTGAAACTTGACCATTATTTAAAAGAATCATAAACTAATTTTTATTATTTTTTATTTTTAAAAATTAAATTTTTACATTATAATATTTCATATTCTTATTCTAATTTCGAAAAATTTAAAATAAATAATATAAATTTTAATTTTAAATTATAATATATATTTTAAAATTTAAATTTAATTAAAAAATTAAAAATATTTTATTTTTTAGGGTAAAACAAAAATGAGCTGAAGTAAGCCTTTTTTTAATAGGACTAAATGGGCTTGAATCCTAATTATGCAAAAAAGCTCCAAATTTTCAAACTTGAGCCTTTTAAAAAAAAAACAGATTTAAACTGGTGGCTCCTCAAAACTTGATCCATATTCCTGGCTTTACCCACAATACACTAAAAAAAAATAACTTTTAATGACGACTTTCAATGGCAACTCTAAAAAGTTGTTGTTGAAAATGATCAATCTGTGGCGACAAAAAAAAGTTGCTGTTGAAAGTTTGGCTTTTGACAGTGATATTCAAAGTCACTATTAAAAGGGTGACTTTTTGAGGTGACAATATATTATTGTCGTTAATTGTCAAATTTTCAATGATGACAAGTTTATGTCACTGCTGAAAATTGACAATCATTGACAACTTTTTAGAGTCCATTGATTGTCTCCATATTTTAAAATGTATTATAATTTCTTAAAAATTAATGTTATAATAAATATGTTATAAGTTTCAACAGCGATATATAAGTTATCGTTAAAAGTTGACAATCAACGGTGACTTTATAGTGTCATCGCTGAAAGTAAGACTTTCAATGGCAACTTTTTTGAGTCACCACTAAAAGTTTGATTTTATATTTTTAACAATATTTTTTATTTTTGTTTAACTAATATTTAAATTTTTAAGACATTAATTTTATTGTATTATTGTAATTTTATAATGAATATATAAAATAATATAATGAGTTTTCATTTAATATATTTTATGGTTAAATTGTAAATTTAAAATAGTAAAATTATTTTAAGATATGGTTAATGTATTATTTAATATTAATAAGTCAGAGTAAAGAATTAAACTAAATCATATTATTTTACATCAATTTTTGTTATCAAATGATATTTGATTTGATTTAATACAACTATTCAAGCCAGTTTAGTTAATTAGTTTTGGTCAAATAACACCAAATCTAATTGAATTGATTAATGCATACCCCTATGTGAAGTGATAAATTCATTCAAAAATCTAATGTTTGATTTTTTTTTAATTTAGAATGCATATAATGTGGTAATGAGTCTCTATTTTAAATATTTTATGATTAAATTGATATTTTAAATAATAACACTACTTGTTTATAATAATTAGATATGTGATAGTTAAATTTATTCATTCATAAAATAATATTTAATCTAATATAATTTTTCAATTCAAATTCTATATTTAATACTAGTAACTTTAAAGCTTGATATCAGTTTAGATGTTCCCAATTTGATGACTAATGATAGAAAAGAGAAAGATAAAAAATGAGATATTCTAAAATTTTACTTTTAACTTTTACAATATACAAAATATATCTATGTATTTGATGCTATATGATATTTTTTGTTTGATGCTATCTTGTGACATAAATATAAAAAAATAGATAATATAGTGTATAATTTTTTTATAAAATTATAATTTAAAAAAATTAATTAAAAAAGTAAAGTGTAATGTAAAAACAACCCAATTACATTACTTAAGAGTTATTGTTAATTAAAAATAAAAATAAAATTTTAAATAAAAATAGCTAGAAAAAATAAATAATTATGAACTAATGTATAATTATCTATATTTTTACTATTTATTTTTAAATATTTTTATATTATAATTATAAATATGAACATTAAAATAAATAACATAATAATCTCAAGAAGTAAAAAAATTAAAATAAATAATACAAATGATATTGTGTCAACTATATTTACAGTTACTTTAGACAACAATAAATAATATAATTTGCAATTTGAATAAATTAAAAGAATTAAATTAAAGTATTTAATGATAGTAATAAAATTTTATAATATTTAATATATATGTATGTGTTTGTATAGTTTAATAATATGCGTATATATATATATATATATTTAATTATGCAGTAATAGACTGCATGTTCATTCAATTCAGTGGCAAAATCGTGGGACACAAAAGGAGGAGATTATGGAATTCAAACCTTGATAAAAGCAACTTATGAAATGAAAATATAAATTGCTGACATGATACCACGTGGTGTAAGGTGGGGGCGACCTCCACCACGTGGAGGGTGACATGGCGTCACGTGATATGAGGTCAAGGCAATACATGGAGGGATGACATAGGTGGTGGTGGGTAATACTTAACATTCAACGGTGACCAAATTGCCGCCGCTGATGTGTGGTTTTTATGGTGACAATTCTTAACTTTCAACGGCAACTGTCTTTTTGTAGTGATAAATTTTCTTTTCTGCGATGACATTTGTTGCTATTAATTCTCAATTTTCAACGGTGATAAATAAAATCAATGATAAGAGCTCTCATGGTGATATTGTGACAACTTTTGATCGCCGTTGAAAACTTTTAATGATGACACTTTTTAATTTTCAGTGATGGCAAAGTCAATTTTTTTGTAGTGATATTCTACCTAGATTTGAGTTTCCATGGAACAAAATATGCTTCAAGGTAATTAACTTAGCTAGTTTATTCAAGCTCTTTCTTCATTTGCTGCAACCCCCATATTAGATATATGTGTGTGCATGTAACATATCACTGTAAGGGAAAAGAGGTAGAGAGAGAGAGAGAGAGTTACGTCTGATGGGGAGAAGAATCTAATTGAGAGCAGAAAGATTGAACCGCGTGAGAAGAAGCCATGTCGTAGAGTCCAAACCCTTCGTAAAGAGGATTCACTGAACTTGGAGGCATATACCCACTTCCTGCAATTACTTGTTCAGTGTTTCTCATCTTAATCTCCAGAGGAAGATCAAGCAGGCATCTCACCACCTTCTTCATTTCTTCCATTAAGCTTGAATCAATGCCATGGTTCCTCACTCTGAAACATCCCCATTCCTCGCACGCCTCTCTCAGCTTCTTCTTTATCAGATCTTTAGGATTTTCTGCAGATTCTCGCAGATCGATCAATGGGATGTTGTTGCTGCTAGTCATCGTCGTTGTCCATTCTCTTTCACTGTGGTTTTCTTTTCTGGAACTTTGTTCATGAACACTCTCTGTTGCTGTGGTGGTTTTTTGTACTCGTACATTTGAGTAGGTTGAGGTTGAGGGGATCTGTCTGGTGACGACACCAATGTTTAGCTTTTTCCAAGGTTTTGTCGATTTCTTCAACCGTATTTCTCTACGTCGTCTTTCTTTATAACTTAAAATTATGAGTTGAGCCGAGCGACGGAATGTGCAAACATAAAGTGTGAAGGGATCAAGACTTTTATCAGAGTTACGTATTTTATGTTTGGATGATAGATGATGAAAGATAACAAAAAACCGTTGAATATTCGGTATGAATTAGAACGTGCGTGACTCATCCTCCTTTTTTAACTCAATCTTTTTAATCCCCCACCTTATCCCATCCTTCTCCTATTTTTTTTTTTTAATTATTCACAGGTATTCTTTTATTCAAGACAATTGAGGATTCAAATCTTATTCACCACATTGTGAAGAATAAGCTTCTTTTACTAAATCTGTAACATCCTGATTTTTATATAATAAAGAAATTGTAGAATTTAGGTTTTGAGGAAAAAAAATGATAATAATAGAAATTTATATTATTTGAAGTTATTAGAAATAATATTATGATTAGGTATTTTAATTATGAATTTAAAAATTTAAATTTAAAACCACATAAGCAATATTTAGTTAAGATATAATACATAAATAATTTTTGTGTTTAAAAAAAAGATGGTATGGTAGAAGGAACAAAAAAAGAGGGTGGAAGGTTGTTGTTTTTAAGTCCCACATTGGTTAAATGAGGAAAGAGAAGAGGTGCCTTCATGTATAAAAAGGAGGGGGTGGTGCATTAGGAAGCATGAGAGGCTAAGATGCAATTTAGAGAAAATTGTAACTTATGGCCCAAAGGTTTGAATAATTAAATTCAAACCTATAGTTTTTTTTAATATAATTTTGGGACCCACAATCCCATTTTTATATTATTTTTCTTCTTCCTCTCACGTTGCTCGGCGTCTTCTCGCAAGGAGGATTTTCTTTTTCTTCAAGTATGTTCCAACTTTCCTATTTAGATTAGCATTTAAAAATTTATTTAATTACAAATTAATTTTATAGTTATTTTCTAAATAATATTAGCTTTCTAGTGATATGATTATTTTGTAGGATAGAGTAAATATTTTGATTAGAATTTTTCTATATGATAGTTAATCTAATGATATGATAGATTAAAAATATAGGTTAAAACTCTTAGGGATATAATAAATATTATAGAATATTTTCTTGAGATTGAAACTCATGTTTAAGAATTTTTGAGTTAAAATCTAGATCTATATGGTTGAATTTATGTAGAATCTGAGATGTAGGGATAAACCTATGATTATTAAATATTTATTAAGTATGAATAGGTATTTTTGAGGTTAAAAAAGGTGTGATTTGAGGCTTCAGGATAATTCTAAAATTTTTAATTTATTTTTAAACGATTTTTAGAATATAGAAGGATGAAATTGTGATACTAGAAGTGAATTGAGAATAAAAAAAATAGTTTATTAGGGTACAGATTTTAGAAAAGAATTTGAGAAGTTAAATGAGGCATAAATTTTAAATTAGTGTTAATATGGATTATAGATCTAAGACTTTCTAACTCTTTAAATAGAGTTATTTATTTTAATGTAAAATTAATATATAGCATTGTGAAATAATTATGTAGATTATATTAACAAAGATAGTGGCGAAAGAGGAGTTGTGAAGGGGAACTTGTTATTCAAGACCAAGGTAATCATTATTTAATGTGTTGTGATGAGTGTGTTTGTGAATGTTTATGTGTTTACTTGTTGTTTGGAAAACTATGAATTATTGAAAATAAATACTGTTATATACTTGTTTTGAATTATTGCCCAAGTGGGTCAAAAATTTATTTTTATTTATCATTATGAGATATTATTGTTCGGATATATTCCTGTTTGGATATTTGAATGATGCATGACTTGTCAGGGTATTTTAATGTATGGTGTTAATGGAAATTTCTATTCGGTTAATTATTACCACGTGGTAAGCCCTCATTGGACCCAATGAGTGGTGTGTCGCTTGGTCTAACTCACCTTTGGCCGGGTGATTTGGCGTCTGAGCATGGCGAAAGGAGGATATAAGGTGCAGTCATGCAAATTAAATAGTTGTTCGGTTTTGTTTGAAAGTATTGTTCGGTTAAATTTTTTGTGTGCCCACTTAGCAATCGCATGATTAGTTACATCCGCATGCATAATTACATATTAATTTTTGGTTACTGGGACTTTTAAGTCTCATTCCCCGTGGTTAATATTTTTACAGGAGAGAGTCCGGCCGCGAGAAAGCACAAGAGGTGTAACTATGGTGTATGAGACACCATCTTTACGTTGCCTCTTATTTTGGATATACAATGTATCTTGTGCCAACTTAGGACATATCTCTTTGAGAAACATGTAAACTCAATCCTTTTATTAAAAGTATTTATATGATCAAGAGGATTATGTCTGTCCCTCTTCATTTATGATCTGATTTGAATATCATGCCACGAGAATTATGTCTATCCCTCATGGTTCTAATTGCTCTTTTTTGAGATCTTTAAGATCTGTGGTATATTATCTTGGATGTATCATGGTAGAAATTTTTCTACCATGATAAGGGTTCAATAAAAAATAATTTATTGAATTAATAATTTGTAAAAAATTGGTTTTTAAATTTGGAGGGTGTTACCAAACCCAACCCTTTGTTGGTTGGCCATTTCTTTTTTCTTTATTTAATAAGGTTATCTAAGGTTTATATTTGAGCTGATTAAATTTGCAGTAGCTCTATCAAATTGAAGTTATTTTTTTATACATTCACATGGAATCAAACTCAAGACATTATATTGTGATCATAAACCCCTTTAACTCCCAACATTTTTACTTAATCACAAGCATTAAGAAAATTAGTGAATTATAGTTGAAGTAATTAAATGTATACCAAAATATAATTATTACACGTAGCCTTAGCGCAACTGACCTCGAGTTAAAAGTTTAAATATGATTTTGATCTTCAAAAGCGAGATGAAACAAGGCCTCCATAAATAAGATAAAGGGAAATAAAAACTTTTAATATCTAAATTCGTTTCAATTATTGATTCAGCCTGTCAAATTTTAATTATTATTGATTTGATTCTTTAAGTTTGTCTCAATTATTAATGTTTCCTTATTATTTAAAGAAAATATAAAATGATTAAAATTTGTTGACATAAATAATAAAATATTGATATCAATCATATATTATTAATAAAAAAAGTGTATTCCTTAGGTAAAAAAATTCAAAAATTTTTGAATGCAAAATAATTGAACACAACATTAGGGACTATATTAATAAAAATTAAATTGATTTAGGGCTAGTTTACATTTAACTATGTACACCATACAAGTATCAACTATCAACATATTAACTTTTAATTAAATTAATTTTTGAGTCAATTTGAGTGTAAAAACTTAAATAACAAATATGACAATTTAAAAAAAATGAGAAACTAAATTTAAATTGAAAGTTTAAATCGATAATGAGACAAACTTAAAAGACTAAAGTTTCATTATCCCTATAAAATGAATTCAATTAATTAAAACTACAAAAGATAGAAGGACAAAATAAACGGACGATTACGATTTTGCCACAACCATAATAAGGATTTTAATAAGGATGGCTTTCAAATTTCTCTTAATTAATTTTAGGCTAAAAATCACAATTATTTTAAATAGATCTTAAAAATTTAATCAATATTCTATTTAATTCCATTTATAAATCACTTCTAATTTTCACAAGAACAAAGAAAAAATTTTAAACGTTATTAATTCTTATATAAAAATTGAACAAGCTTTTTAACTTTATCCCAATTAATATATAATATATATATATTAAAATAAAATATTTAACATTTAATAAAATTTCTATATTTAATAGGGGTAAAATGAAAAAGATAAATCTATAAATTATTAAATTATCTATAAATAAGATTAAAATATATTTTTTGTCTAAAAAAATCGGATCAGAGGAGTATTGTTTTTGAATTCAGATTCTCTAAAGTAATCCAAATAATAAAGAGAGAGAAAAAGAGAAGAGTCAAGGCTGACATTCTATTCCACCATATGACCCTCTTGTGTCTCCACTTATTCAAAAGAAGCACTTCATGGCATATCTAATTTATATATATATTTCAATGGACTTTTAATTAGGATTGAAGTTTTGAATGGTGTGAAGGAGGGCTAGAGCTTCACCAGCACGCATGTTGTTAGAGAGCGCTGAGCTTCTTGTAGTGTTCATAAGCAAAGGAAGGAAAAGACGGGCCATCAGAGTCCACAAGATCTTCAGGTGCTCGCACTTCTTCTTCTTTAGGTCCCAGCAGAAATGAAGCTATTGAAACCCTAACACTTGCTTCTTTGCATTCTACTCTATGCTTCGCGTACATAAACCTTCCATTGCTCCAAACCTTCATGTAATTGCAAATATTTCAAGGTTACTGATATTAATGGCTAGAATTAATTGTCTCAAAGTGTTCTATCGACGGATTCACCAATAAGCTACTTCCTCTGTGGTGTTAAGTGTAGAAGCTAGTTAACTATTCCTGTGTTATTTATGAATTAATGGCATTTTATTGGACATTATTTATCAAGCACTTTTTTTATGCTTGGAAAAAATGTGAGCCCTATGCGCCTTTTTTAGTCCCTTTTTGGCTTTCTATTTTTTTTTTCACTATTTCGAAATAAGAAAAATCTATTTTCACTTCTATTCATTCATCTATTTTTTCTCTTCTCCTTGATCCAAACATGAGACATCTTTTCAAGGCTTCCCTTATTTCCATGATATAGTTAAAGCCAAATATTACGTATAAGCAAAAGCAAATTTTTGTCAATGTGAAGTCAATCATTATTAAAGACTTTTTTTTTTTCTATTTACCCTTTACTCAGTAGGGAGTAGTAGTTAAGCTTGTTAATTAATTAAATGAATGCAAACCCCCCCCATACATATTTATGTTATCATTCTCCAAGTCTCTGGAGGACAAAAGTAAAAGCCATTATATACTGCTCCCTCCATCTCACTTATATGACACTTTTTAGCAAAATTATGTGTATTAATAAAGTTCATAAAATATAGTTTACAATTTTATTTGTTTAAAAAACAAATACTCTCTCCATTTGAAAAATAAAACTATTTTTTGAGGAGTTAGATGTTAAAAATATAAGGCATTTTTAATCTTTTGAAATGTAATCATTGCCTTTTTTTTAAGTGCCCTTATTGATAATAACTTTATATTTATTGTAGGGTGTTAATAGGGACAAATATGAAAAAATATAGTTAGTTTAAAAGTAAGTAACTACTTTATTGAAAGTGAAATTTTGTTAAAAATATCTTACATTTTTTAACAAAGGAAGTATAATTTTTTTAAAAAAATACCCTTAATTTAATATAATCTTAATGAAACATTACTTTTGTCAAAATATGAAGATAGTTTAGGACATCAAATAACTTCTAAAAATATTTATATATAATTGAGATGAATGAAGAGAATATTATATAATATTCGACTAAGAAAATTTTCTAGAAAACACAATATACTGTTTAATTTCATTGATAAATCACTTTTAACATATTTTATCAATATTAAAAAAATTTGTCAAAATATGAAGATATTTTGGAATATCAAATCACTTCAAAAATTTTTTATATATAACTTGGGATGAAGAGAATATTATATAATACTCGACTAAGAAAATTTTCTACAAAACACGTATATACTCTTCTAATTTTATTTATAAATTATTTTCTAACATATTTTATTAATATTAAAAAATATTTAAAACTTACTAACTTTATCTAAATATTTAATAATTTTTAAATTTATCTCCGCTAAATTACATATTTTAACAATAAATTTTTTTAATATTTATGAGGGTTAAAAAATTTATAATAAAAAATAATAACATAATTTTATAATAAATTAAAAAAAAATCTCTTTTTGGTCCTTTGAATAAAATCAGAGGAGTCTAATTAGAACAGAGCAGTATATATCTATCTATCTACGAGTAAACTTTTAGTCCAACTGAGATAGATGAAGAAAAATTGAAGAAATGAAACCTTTGGTGGGGAGAGGCATTTAAGTGAGAACAAAAGCCCTGGACGGCCTGAGACGAAGCCATGTAGAGTCCCAAGCCTTCATAGAGAGGATTGGCTGAATTGGAGGCATATATCCACTTCCTGCAATAACATCAGTGTTTCTCATCTTAATCTCCAGAGGAAGATCAAGCAGACTTCTCACCACCTTCTTCATCTCTCCATCAAGCTTGAATCAATTCCATGGTTCTTCACTCTGAAACATCCCCATTCCTGGCACGCCTCTCTCAGCTTCTTCTTCAGTTCTTGACGATTATGTTATTATCTGCAGATTCTTGCAGATCAATCTCTGGGATGTTGTTCCAACAGATCACAGCCATGGCTCTTCTTTCTTTCTGTCTTTCTTTCTTATTCTTCTTGGTTTCTTGCCCGAGACTAATTTTCTCTTCCAGATATAGGGGGGTGGTGGATGGAACGGGTCTGAGGATACCATGGACCCACCAAGTTTGAGCTCTTCTTTTTTTTTTTTCCCAATTTTTTTAAGAAAACCTAGTTATTAATCTTATATACGTAAGTAATATACTTTTTTTTTTCATTCGAATTAAAACAAATAAATTTTAAAATGTTAATACAATATAAAAGATCTGTATGTTATATTTTTTAAAAACAAAAATTTACATATTTTAATTTAATTGAGAATAAATGCTATATGTATATAAGACTAAGCATATATATTCTGTCTAGTCCTACAAGGTGATGAAAGATTAATTTTTTTTATTTATAAGTTATATTATTAATTTTTTTATCATAATTAATTATTTTACATTTCATTAAATGTTAGTGAAAAAAATATGATATTAAATTATGTAAGTTTAGAGAGGGTAAATTTTAAAATTTTATTAAACTTTTAGATCGAATTAATAAATTTTAAAATTTTTCTTGATATTCTAATGAAATATGATATAAAACTTAAAAGTTACTTATAAATAAGATTAAATAAGTATTTTTTTTCATTTTTAATTAGGGATAATGAAAATCTCTCAAATTTTATCTCAATAATCAATTTGGTCCCTTTTAATTTAATTTTATCATTTTGATCCCTTTAAGACTATCTCCTAAATATGGGGGGTGAACGGGTTGGAGAATACAATGGCTCTGCTAAACTTTGATGTTGCATTTGGGTGGGTAGATGTAAGTTGAAAATTTAAATTTAAAATCTCATATTTGAAATCTCATATATAAAAATTCATAGATTTAAATTATTTATTTGAATGATATAAAAAAATTTAAATTTTAATATTAAAATCTTTTACTTAGATATAAAGTAAAATTTTAAATTTCAAATTTTATAATTAAATTTAAAAGAAACTTGGACTACATAGGCAGTTCATTCTAATCAAAGTCAACGATTTGAATGATCAACTTCTACCAGGACCCGATTATCAACATTGAATGGGTTTATAGCACCGAATATGATTTAAACCAAAAAACTAACTTCTACTAGGACTGGATTGATGAAAACAACCAAGACCTGATGGGCGGTTTCACCAAGACCAGATGAACAGTGTTGCTCACCGCAAGTGTACGGGTCATAGCAAGTAATATAATGAAAGTAAAGTAAGTATCCCTCAAGGATTTGTTTAAAAACAATGATCAAAAAAAAGACTAAGTGAGTCAATCAAGTTGAGCCAATATAAGTAGGTGAACATGATGTTACAAACTAAATTAACAAGAGAAAATAAAGAAAGGAATTGATTCACAAACTTCAAACACAATTTAGGACCTAAGATTATTTATCCCCTGTATTTCATAACACCAAAATTACCTCTCTCAGAAATGCTTTAATGAAAGAAATGCTAACCTAGAGTTCTAAAAATACTTGGACAAGCTTTCTCAAGTCATGAACAAGTGTTTAGTTAAATTTAATTGCCCAATCTCTTGTTACAATTAATAAAAATCAATTTTAAACACCAACCCTAATGTGGCTATGCCAAGGCAAGCAAGTATATCTCTATCTTACTAGAAAAACCATCCATTCAACATGCAAATATCAAGTTCTTGTACAATATTACTCAAGTTCTACACTTCAACCTAACCCTCTCAAGCATCAATTAAGCTAACCCTCTCAAGCATCAATTAAGTGAACCCAATATTTAAATGGTGGCCAATCATGTAGAAGCATTAAAAAAAGAGTAAAATAAACACATATATATCATTAATCACAAAAAGAGAGGAGAAATATGTGTTTAATCCATACAAGGGTTCCAAAATAATCCTAAAACAAAGGGTTTAGCTACTCATAATCATCCACAAGTTACAAATATATAAAATAAGTGGACCCATTTCAGATTACAAGAGAGGAAAGAGAAGAGGAATAGAAAAACCGAAGAAAATGAGCTCCAAATGTCTTCAAAGCTTCAATCTCTTGATCCCCGCTCTTCCAATGCTCAAACCCTAGCACAACCAAGCTCTAAAAGTGTCTAAAAGTCTGAAGAATGCATTTTGGGTCGAGCTCTCAGCATATATATGTCCTAGCCAACCAATTTCTGATAAATCAAACGCAAGACTAAGCATATATATTCTCTCTAGTCCTACAAGGTGATGAAAGATTAATTTTTTTATTTATAAGTTATATTATTAATTTTTTATCATAATTTAATTATTTTACATTTCATTAAATGTTAGTGAAAAAAAATATGATATTAAATTATGTAAGTTTAGAGAGGGTAAATTTAAAATTTTATTAAACTTTTAGATGAGTTAATAAATTTTTAAATTTTTCTTGATATTTAATGAAATATGATAAAACTTAAAATTTACTTATAAATAAGATTAAATAAATATTTTTTTTATTTTTAATTAGGGATAATGAAAATCTCTCACATTTATCTCAATAATTAATTTGGTCCCTTAAATTTAATTTTTATCATTTTGATCCCTTAAGACTATCTCCTAAATATGGGGGGTTGGAACGGGTGGAGAATACAATGGCTCTGCTAACTTTGATGTTGCATTTGGGTGGATAGATGTAAGTTGAAAATTTAAATTTAAAATCTTATATTTGAAATCTCATATTATAAATTCATAGATTTTAAATTATTTATTTGAATGATATAAAAAATTTAAATTTTAATATTAAAATCTTTTACTTAGATATAAAGTAAAATTTTAAATTTCAAATTTTATATTTAAATTTAAAAAGAAACTTGGACACATAGGCAGTTCGTTCTTAATCAAAGTCAACGATTTGAATGATCAACTTCTACCAGGATCAGATTATCAACATTGAATGGGTTTATAGCACTGAATATGATTTAAACCAAACAACTAACTTCTACTAGGACTGGATTGATGACAACAACCAAGACCCTAATGGGCGGCTTTCACCAAGACCAGATGAACAGTGTTGCTCACCGCAAGTGTACGGGTCGTAGCAAATAATATAATGAAAGTAAAGTATTTCCCTCAAAGATTTGTTTAAAAACAATGATCAAACAAAAAACTAAGTGAGTTCAATCAAGTTGAGCCAAATATAAGTAGGTGAACATGATTTTACAAACTAAATTAACACTAGAAAATAAAGAAAAGGAATTGATTCACAAACTTCAAACACAATTTAGGACGTAGGATTTTTATTCCCCTTGTATTTCATAACACCAAAATTACCTCCTCTCATAAATGCTTTTAATGAAAATAAATGCTAACCTAGAGTTCTAAAATACTTGGACAAGCTCTCTCAAGCCATGAACAAGTGTTTAGTTAAATTAATTACCCAATCTCTTGTTACAATTAATAAAAATCAATTTTAAACACCAACCCTAATGTGGCTATGCAAGGCTAGCAAGTATATCTCTATCTTATAGCAAAACCATCCATTCAACATGCAAATATCAAGTTCTTACACAATATTACCCAAATTCTACATTCAACCTAGCCCTCTCAAGCATCAATTAAGTGAACCCAATATTTAAATGGTGGCCAATCATGTAGAAGCATTAAGGAAAGAGTAAAATAAACACATATATATCATTAATCACAAAAAGAGAGGAGAAATATAGTGTTAATCCATACAAGGGTTCTAAATAATCCTAAAACAAAGGGTTTAGCTACTCATAATCATCCACAAGCTACAAATATACAAAATAAATGGACCCATTTCAGATTACAAGAGAGGAAAGAGAAGAGGAATAGAAAAACCGAAGAAAATGAGCTCCAAATGTCTTCAAAGCTTCAATCTCTTAATCCCAACTCTTCCAATGCCCAAACCCTAGCACAACCAAGCTCTAAAAGTGTCTAAAAGTTTGAAGAATGCATTTTGGGTCGAGCTCTCAGCATATATATGTCCTAGCCAACCAATTTCTGATAAATCAAACGCAGCGTTTTTCTGACAGCGGCGAAAGTCGCGAACGAAAGTCACGACTTTGGGACGACTTTGGCAGTTTTGCACTGTTTTTACAGCTAACAAAAATCATTCATTTTGTGCTTGATTTCTTCATCCAAAAGCCTTCCAAAAACATCCACAAAACTCCAGAAATGCTTCTAATTGAAATTTCAACCAAACTAATATCAAATTAGGCCAAAAATATCAAATTAAAGCTAAGAATACAAACCCAAAACAAAATACATATGTTCCTAATTTAGGCAATAAAAACATACACAATTGAGCCAAAATGGATTAGAATCTAAGAAAATATGATGAAATAACATGAACTTTTAGAGGTTAACAAACGGCTAACTTCCACCAAGATTGGACGGCTAACTTTACGGGACTATATGACTGACTTCCATTAGGATCGGATTGACTACGCGAAGATCGAGACTAGACGACTAACTTCCACTAGGATTGGATTGATAGGGATGACTGGGACTGGACAACTGACTTTAATCGGGAGGTGACTGAAACCAGATCACTATTGCTAACTTGGATTGTGCCTCCAACCATGAATGAATAATCGGCTCCCACAGTGATTGGATCGACAACTTTGACTGGGATCGAATTGGCAACTTCAATTGGGATCAGACCGCTGATGATCCAATCACAATCAACATTAGCGATCTAATCTCAATTGCAAGAAGTCGTTTGATCCCAATCAGCACAGGCTGCCTGGTCTCGATAGAAGTCGGTTGTTCAATCTCAATCGTAACCGTCAGTTCAATCCTAGTGAAAGTCTGTCATCCGGTCTTTGTCGTTGCTATCGATCTAATCACAATAGAAGTTGATTGTCTCATCTCTATCGTCGTCGGTGGTGCAATCCTAATAGAAGTTGGTCGTCCGATCTCGGTTGTCACCTTTTGTCAATTTTGGTAGAAGTTAGTCGTCCAATCTTGATCATCACCATTTGTTTGACCTTAGTGAAAGTCTATTGTTCGATCCCAGTCGTTGTCAATGTGCAGTCCTAGTGGAACTCTAAGGCCTATCCGAGTCATCATTGATGTCTAATCCTGATAGAAGTTAGCCATCCAGTTTAAGTTGGTGTCAGTGGTTCAATCTTAATGAAGTTGGTCATTTGGTCTACATTATCGCTTGCAATCCAGTCCTCACGGATGCAGACAATTTGATCCCAATCTCGATTGGCAGCAATGGTCCATTCTCAGTCAAAGGTGGCAGCTTGGTTCCATCAGCTTCGGCAATCCAATTCAATTACTATTAGCAAGCCGATCAAACTTTTGTAGATTTGTCTCAAATTACAAAAGAGATTAGGTTAGGATTTAAAATAACAGAGGTTTAAAAAATATTTCAAATTACAAAGAGATTAAGGTAGAACTTAGATTTGAATTTGGGTCAAATTTAAATTCATACATTTTTAATTATCCAAATAATAGATTTGGCTCAAATGTAAATCTATATATATCTAAATATAGCATAAATATTTTTTATTAATTTTTAATTACTGTAGGAAGGTTTGAATTTTTTTCATTAAACATCCTATATCTTGAGTTTGCTCTACATCAAATTGAGAAGACTTAACACAAGTCGGGACTAAGTTAAATTGAGTTAGGATGAAATCATTTTAAGTTAAGCTCTATGACCAACATTGGATATATGTTTAGGGCTCAAATTCAAGGTCTCTTATTGTGAAGGTACAATTTCTTTATTAGTTTAACCAAGCATACGGCAGACGAAAGGGTTTGAGTCTTAATTGTGTCTTCATGACTTTTTTAACTTGTTTTTTGCTCGTTGTTTTGTCAGCTTCTACACCATTTTTTTTGTCAGCTTACACGGTGTTTTTATTTTTGGGGCTATGCAGTATATTGGGGTTGAATGTGTACTGTGTGATAAATATGATCTATTTATTAATATCAATGGGTAACATTATACAATTGTGAAGTTATAAATTGTGCCTTATTCAGAATCTATGCAAGGAAAAATGAGTATGCATGATGAAATTTATGAAAAATTATATATAGTATGCTTTATTTATGGATTTTGTTTATAGCATGGATATATTTGTCCAAAGTATTTTTAAATTGGTATCTTAAATCAAATTATGGAGCAATGTAATGCACAATCTTTTAAATCGGCGTGGTGCAATGTTTCCTGATTTTAACAGTAAACAATGAGTCAATTTGTGGTTAAAAAAAAATCTCAACATATACAAATTTAATTAGACTTGCTTGGCATTCAAAATATTTTAAATAAATGGAAAAAAATGAGATGAGGAGCTGTAAATGGATACACACACACATAAAGCATTATTCGAACAATTATTGTAAGAATAATATTTATAAATATTTTTGTCTCTAATGAAAATCCTGTGATGACTCGTGATAATCGACCATGGAGAGAGGAGAAAAAGGGGAGGGGCAATTTTATGATTTTACGTGTGTATAAAATGACACAAAATTGAAAATTCCCAACTAATTTTGTTATAAGCTAGAACCAAACTGGTTGGTAATTGCTAGTCAAAACTAGTAGAAGTAACAAGGTGGCCCACACGTAACTTCTTCTGTGTGTATTATTATTATTATTATTATTATTATTATTATTTTTATTTTAGCCGCCCTCTTGGAAGACTTTTATGTAAGAATGGAGTGTTGGAATTGGTTGCTTCTAATCAAATATCGTGTTCATACTCAAAGCATAAAATTGATTGTAAGTACATCCATAAGCTTCAATAAAGTCTCACATTGATTTAAAGGAATAGAACGCCAAACTGAACCTGAATTTGTAGTCAAAAGTATCACGTAATTTCATGAGTTGATGAAGTGGTATTGTCATTTTCGCACAGAAAAAATCATATTTAAAAATTATTTAAAAACTTATTCATAGACAAAAATTAATAATAAGTTTTATTTGAATAAAAAATAAGTTCATATTTTTATTTTAATAATAATTTATTTTTGTTTTAAGTAAGCTAGTTCTTTGATCTAATTATCCCTTGTTCATATTGCTAGCGTCAGAAACTTTCCCATCATTGTCCTAGGACAACAACCCTCACTTATAGACTTAAGTTTGCGATTTTGCAATTTTGCCTTTCATCAAAATATAAATATCACTTTGGTCCCAATACATTAGTTCCATGACAATTATATTTCTTAAGCCTTAAAACATTTTTGAATAAATTACTTTTTTAATTATTCATAAGTATTTTTTTTATTAAAGGTAAGCTTGTTCAATGTGTGGTTGAACATTAAATATAGACACTTCATCTAACAGGAGCTCAAACAATAATTCATTATATTGTGAAAGATCAACTAACTTCTTTTGACTACACCCAATTTCATTGGTCCAAATAGATCACTTTATTTAACCAGGTGCATATATGAAATAATAGACTATTAAAAATATGCACATATATATTATATTTTATTTTAGTTATTAATGAGATAAAATAATTTGCATTTATATTTATACAACTCTTCATATCATTTTTTTCAAAAATCTTATTTTTTTTTGGGTAAAATCAATTTAAAATAAAATAAATATTAAATATTAAAGTATTTATTATTAATATTTTAATTATTTTTAAATTTAATTTTTATTTTTAAATTAAATAATTAAATATATAATTAAAAGTCATCGTCAAAAATTTATTTTTCTTTATATTGATTAGCTAAAGATAGAACCCTTCATTAATTTTCTTACTAACACTTTTAATATTTCAATAACTACCTTATTTTTAGAGAGGCATTTTATTTTCTCATTAATTATTTATTTTTAGAAAGGTATAAAAATTTGTGGCTAATTTTTTTACTAATGATCTTATTTTAAATAGGAATACAAAATTCCTTATTAATTTCTCACTAATTTTTTCATTTTAGAGAGATATGAAAATATTTGGCTATTTTTCTTACTAATTATTTTATTTTTATAGAGGAATTAATAGTCTCTATTTATTTTTCCTCACTAATTTTAAGTCAAGCTATAAAATTAACATCTCTCACTAATTTTTTTCACTAATTTAATATTTTAAATAGGAATAAAAGATCCCTTATTACAAAGTTTTTTACTAACTCGCATTTTTTTAATATCCGAAGTGAATTCAAAGTTGAGGTATTTACACTATTGAGTGTCGGGATCAAATGGTAAAAAGTTGTTCTAATTTATTCCTTTCAGTCTCATTTATAAAGCACATTCTTGAATGTCTATTTAATTTCATTTATAAATTATGATATATCCTTTTATGTAATATTTAAAAAATATTTTTAAATTATTTTTTAAACAATAAGATAACATCACTTTTTATATTTTTATATAGAAATATATTTAAAATTTCATATACTTTTATTATTTTTTTATATTAATATTAATAATGTTGGTAAGAATAACTTATAAAAAAAAGACAGGAAGAATAACTAATAATTTTGAATTTGAATAAATGACGACCGAACGTCAAGACTATAGAGTAGAACTTATCATTCAAAAGGGTCATACTGTCCGCGATCCAAATTAATCTGAGTTCTTGTCAAGTTGATAGGCCTAAGATACTGCATGGTCTGTGATAAAAACAGAACAGAACAAAACAAAACAAAATAAAAGCTGAGTTATTTAAAAACTGTTAAAAATTATTTTTATTTTATTATTATAAAAAATTAATATTTTGTAAAGCACATTTTAAAAATAAAAATAATTATTTTTTTATTTTATTTTATTCTTTAAAATAATAATTTTAAAATATCTGAAAGTTATTCATTTTTTATTTTTTAAAATAATATTTTATTTTTTATTTTTTAAAATGCATTTTAAAGACGTGTTATTAAATAATTTTTTTTATTCTTTTATTTTGAAAAATAAAAAATTATTTTTATATTAAGTTACCATATAAGTTCTTAAATATTCTTCCAATCTTGTATATTACTCACTTTTTATAAATATAATTTGATTCACTCATAAGTTTATGTATTTGTTTTGTTTTAAATTATAATTTTTAAATTATCTTTAAAAAATAAGAAAGAGAAAAATAAAAAAATAATATTATATTATTTATATTTTTATATGAAAATTATATTTAAAATTTTACTTATTTTTATTATTTATATTTTTATTATATTAATATTATTAATATCGACAAAAATGATTTAAAAATAGAATAAGAAAAAATATAATAAAAAAGTACGACTAAATCATTGTATTTTGAGCCAAAAGTACGACTAAATCATTGACCCATCGGAATCAAATCTAAATACGGTAGCTACGTGGCTAAGCATGACATATCAAGAAAGCCAGGTGTAGCAACTATACGGATCTGTAGTATTAAATGAATGTTGGGGTTGATATTGAACTTCCGAATGACGACAGTCAGACACATCGCTCTTGATTTGAAAGCGAGGACCCCCATTCCTTTGTCCAGCACTCCGTGACTTTCAAGTAACATTCATTGGTTAAAAAAAAAAAAATTAAAGATCATACAAAAAGCCGCATATATTTTAAAATTCAGTTATAAAATTCTATTTTTTAATTTTAAATATTTTCATCATTATTATTTTAACGTTAAAAATAATTAATATTCGTTTGTTAATAATAAATTTTATTATTTTTAATTTTTTTATTAAATTAAAAATTATTTTTATCTCTCAATTTAAATTTTATAGTAAAAATATTTAAAAATATAATATAGGGTATACTAACAATTAACTAATTATAAAAAAATGACATGGTGATAAAAAATTAAAAATTAAAAAATAAAATTAATTTATAATTAAATTTACAAAATATTTGTAAGTCAACACAAATGACCCTTAACAAAAAAATATATAAATAAATAAAGAGTTAAAGAATACTTTTACAATAAAACTAGTATCTTTGAACTATGAGTGGTTATTTTAAAATGTTTATGGGAGCAATGTCACTCCTTTAAGTATAAAAAAACATTACAATATCGTCCCTAACATTGACATTTATTATTACTCCTTCTATTAAAAAATATAAAATATTTTTAATTAAATCTCACGTTTTAATAAAATAGTTATTTATTTTTAAATTAATGATATAAGATGATTTTTTTTATTAGAAGTACTTTTAAAAAAGGTGTAATGATTATATTTTAAAATAATAAAAATATTTTATATTTTTTAACATTTAACTTTTTAAAAAATATTTTACAGTTTATATCGAAGGGAGTAACTTCAAATTAATTTTTGTTCACAGAATATTGTTGCCCCAAAAATATTCATAGAAGAGTAATTGATGGACACATTAAAGTTCAATAATGTGGAGTGTAATTCGTACGCTAGTTTTGTGTTACTAAAATGGCACAATCATGTTCAAGTTGTCACATAGCTTGCTAATTAGGTACTAATCATTTAAAAAGTCTGTTAGTATGTATTAATGTTCAACCAACACTACTATTATAAGTTACATAGACAGTCCTCATTCACTTCTACAACTAGCCAGAATATATATACATACATACATATAATATTTGTGAAAATATATATTATTAATTTACTGCTAGTGTAAGTTGACAAAATTTTTTTTTATTGAGAAAATAATGATCAAAGATCATAGGAGGAAATTTAAATCAATCAAGAACTAATTGTTATTACAAGCTGAATGAAAAACAATCTTAAATGAACTATTATTAATTTAAAATTAATTATTATTAAAATTTAAATAAATATATATTGATAAAAAATTAACCCGAATTAACAAATATCTATTTTACTTTTAACAATAAGTAATACTTAATTAATATAAATTATCTCGTGATAATTTTTTATTTTTATTTTATTAACAAGTCATTAGTTGGCTAGCTAAAAGGCATCCATTTCATCCTCTTTTTTTTTTTTTTTTCACCAAAGCATGTGCATCATATTTTGATGTTGACCATTAATGCAAGCTAATTGGAGACTTTTTTCCCCCCTTGATTAACCATTGTCTAGTTAGCAAGTAATATTTTGGCCAAAAAAAAAAAGTTAGCAAGCAATAGTAGACATATAATTTGGGACAACATTGCTAATTGACGATTAATTCACGCTGACAGATTTTTTTTTCTTTTTTTTTTTTACTAACAAACACCGAATTGACAAAACTCGTGATGCCTCATACAAGGTGCTGCATATTTCAATGAAAAAATAACAAATGCAACAATTGCTTCATATTATTAAATCTTAGAGTGCTAATAATCACTCTTTCATGAATATACTTTTTTTGTCTCTATATATAATATGTTTTCTAGCCTGACATATAAGTTTTTAATATTGAAATGTGCTAAATAGTTGTCAACAAAAATATTCTTTTGTTTTTGAGAGATTTTTTTCATTGAGAATATTAATTAATAGTAAATATTATAATTATATATTTCCTCCGTTCAAAAATATAAAACATTTTTAATCAAATATCAACTCTCAATAAAGCAGTTACTTACTTTTCAACTAACGCTATTTTTTCATATTTATTTTTATTAAACACCCTATAATAAATATAAAGTTATTATTAATAGGGACACTTTAAAAAAAAGCAATGATTACATCTCAAAAAACTAAAAATGCCTTATATTTTTTAACATCTAACTTCTTAAAAAATATCTTATATTTTTAAACAGAAAGAGTATTGATTATGAAAAATATTTCAAAAAAGTTAAACTTGATTCAAGCTTAAATCAAATTAAACCAAATTGTTTTAAAACCAAATTAAATCTAACCAATTAAAAGACAAAACCGAATAGGTTTCAAATTTTAGTTTGGTTTTTCCTTCCAAACCAAACTTACGAACACTCCAATTATCTGAAACCACGATGATCATCATTCTTGCAAGAGGCCACTTCATATTTATAAAAGTAACCAACATAGGTGAGACTTAAAGGAATAGACTTTACTGCCATTCCATGGGCCGAGATGCCACATTGACAACAAAATGGCTTCTTAATTAGTTCTCAAATGTTCAAATGGTCCCCAAATGAGAGTGGAGCTTTCGTAATTATTGTGACTTTATTATTATTTTTTATTTTTACTAATATTGCGAATTTAATCACATTTCTTTGAATTAAATATCAAAGAGATATCAAATTTTGGCTACTTTTCTGAAGTTTTCTTGTGCATGAGCAAGTTCAAATTTCTATCCAGCAATTTTTATTTATATATAAAAAAAAAGACTATTACGTGACTCGTTCTCCTTCAATTTCGTCCCAGACTTGAATGACTTGAGAAAGGACGTTACTCATCATCCTTCTTTAACTTCCTTCAATACTTAAATGACTAAAATAGGACGCAATACAATGCATAAGCACACGTTTCTTTTTTTAAACAAGCATTTTGTGGTCCTTTTTTTTTTTATAAATTAAATATTTTATAAATTGAAAGCAATATAAGTTGCCGTGGGCGTCTGTCACTCTAGCTTGTCAGATACATCAAGATCAATTATTGATTGTAGAGTACTCTTTTGAACCAAAATATCAGTTATTTGGGATTCTTACAATTTCTTTTTTTGGGAACTAGGACAATTTTATTCAACAAACATTTTTACATAAAAATCCCAACTAAAAAACATAGGGCCCATAAAAAGAACAAGACAACATGAAGGAGAAAAAAACAAACAAACAAATAAAGGTATGGAAAAATTTTAATAAAGAACCTTTAATTATACCTATTTAAATTTAAAGTTTTTAAATTTTTTAAATTTCACAATAATTCAGAGATACTAATTTAATATTAAATTTTTGATGAAAATGACAAAATTACATCTCGTTTAAATTAATATTAGAACTGTTCTACTTTACTTGTTAATTGTCTCACTTCACTGGTTCATTTACTTATAAAATATTGTTAATTTCTCTACTTAACCTGATTATTTTTCTAGAACAAAATCATGTGAAAGTTTGGCAATTAACAAGTAAAGGAAAGAAATGAACAAGTAAAGTAGGGCAATTAACAATAGTTTGTAAGTAAATGAATAATATGTAGTATATAAACTAACAAATTGTCTAATTTAAACACTTCAAATGAAAACAAGTGACGTAAGATAATTTAATAACATTCCATAAATAAATAAATAAACAAGTCACATAGGGGAGTCATGATATTAATTAAAATAAAGGGCAATTTTATCATTTTTTTAAAAAATTTTAATATCAAATTAGAACCTTTGAATTGTAGCGAAATTTTAAAAATTTAAAAGTTTTGAATTTAAATAAGTTTGATCAAGGGTCCTTTATTGAAATTCTCCCTAATGCTATTAGGATTAATATGAGTTGGATCTAATAAAAAGAGTTAGCCCCTCATAAATAGTGAATTAACATTTAAATTTTTATTAAAAAATATTTTTATTTAATACCTGATAATATTTAAAACAAAATTATCGTGAATAAGAAAATATTTATACGAAACCTTTAAAAAAAAAAAGTTGCTAGGCAAGAAGACTAAGTCGAAGTAGCTTCCAACACAAGAGAAGACGATGACGATACTTGTTGCAAAGGAGGAACAACAGACTTATTGTTCCTGATGCATTGGACCTATTCCTAACATTTGATTGGGCTTTGCAATGTAAAGGGGATTACATAATGTAATCCTGATTCCCTCAAACTCCCAACATCTAGATTAAATAGCTGAACAATATGAATGGGAATTGCAGGATGAGGAAAAGACATTATTGCCCTTAAAAAAATACACCTTCGACTTTCCCTGCTCTTAGACCCGCGCCAATGCTCTTTTGCCTTCTAGAATGATGTCCTACGCAAAGGAGGAGGAGGAAGAAGATGCCCTCAGATCTTGAATCCCTTCACCGCATCGTCCACCTCAGACCTCGAATCGCACCACTCCATTGTCCACATCATAGATCGTTGTATCAGCTTCCAAACATCACATGCAGTAGATTTGAACACCTTAGGGTTGCTGCAAATTGAAGATAAAGTGACCCAAGTAGACGAGCCAAGCACAAATCACAACAACAGAGGACTCTGAGAGGAGCGGGTTTCAGTATGCTGATTGTTGTTAATTAACCAAGCATGATTCACACAAGAACATCCCTCTTCTAGTCTTTTTGTCTAGGTTTTTGCTAATTAATGGTTGTTCAATATTCTATTTTGGATTTTGATTTCATTTTTGCTGGGATATCAAGATGGAGATGAAGAAAGTTATTGGGTTAAAGATGGCTGTTGTGAGGCAGAGGAAGGTGAGAGGAGGAAATGAGTAAGTTTTTAAAAGGCATTTTTGTCTATTTATATTTTTATTTGTATTTAATTAAGTCTGAGAAATAGTTTCAATCCCATTATTTCCAATGTCTAACTAAACAAATACATGTAATCTTGATTACATTACATTCCATTACATTTCCTTTCATTTATTAAACTAAACGGGCACTTAATGATTTGTTTGCATGGTAACTAGGGGTGTACATGGTACATGGTAAGAAGTGATCATGTGTCTTGTCTTGCCTTACAAAATGAATAGGATTAAATTTTTATTCAAGTTTCATCTCATATTAAAAATCATCCTATCTCATTTGGGATCTCCACAAAATGAGAAGGGGAGACTCAATAACAAATATTTATTAAATTACATAATTTATTAAATTGAAAATCAAAACAATATGGTATATAAATTCAATTATTAAGTTACAGTAATCATAATTTAAAGTGAAAGAATACACTCCTCACTTAAAGTCAGTCCACATCAACCACAAATAATTTTGAGGCTATAAATACAACAACATAATTATTGAGTTATAAATATATAGTATTTTTTCCTTTTTCTTAATAAAATGTTAATACCAAAAAACAACTAAATATAATATATTTTGTTTAAACATGAAAATGTAAGATATGAGTGTTTATTGAGTAACATAGTTCAGGCTAAAAAAAAAAAAGAATTACACAGGAACACACATATTTGTTTAAAAACAATATTTGTAAAATACTTGGACCTTTATATTTCAGATTAGTTATTGAAGCCTTTCCTCAGTTTTAAAAATTTTATTATTTTAGTTCAACCTATAGAAATTATAATATTATTAGAAATATTTATAAAAGGTTTCAAATTTGTAAATTAATTAATTTTATGAAATTAATATTAAATCACCAGTTCATTAATTTTTTTTCATATATACGCATTTTGAAATATTTTCAGCTGTCATACATGTTTTTAAAAATAAAATTTATAAATTAATTAATTTTATGAAATGATAAGAAAAATTTGATGAAAATGATAAAAGTTTTAAAAACATATTCATTAACTTTTGTTAAGCAACTTAAGGGTTTGAATGATTTTTTGATAATATCTGTGTTAAACTTAAAACTTACAGGAGTTAAAAGGGATATTTTGGTAAAAATAGTATGATGTCACGTGGCCTGGTTGTCGTTTTCGTGAAAACTGGAACGGTGGAGCTTCTGTTGTCAGTGTTGGGGGTGTTCATGCACATCTCCGTGATCAGCTTGGCTCGGTCTCGATTACGTCAAAATAGGTCTATCTCAACCGAAAAAAAAAGAAAGATAAGATTTTATAGGATGAGACCAAAAAAAAAAAAAAATTACTTTCGAGACATCCTCTTTCACTTTAAATATAATATTCATGTTATTATTTTTATTAATATGTAATAGTTTATTTATTTAATGAATATATTTTTAGTTAATAACATACATGCATACATTAACATATAATAGCTTCAAATATCCCAACTAATGAGCAAAAATCAATGACTTGAAGTTTGTTTGTCTAATTTGTTTAAATTGTACTCCCTCTGGTAGTGACGGATCTAGAAAAACTGGTTTGCGCAGGGCAAAATTTGTACGTAAGATAAATATGAATATTATTAATAAATTAATTATAAATTTTTATTAAATTATAGTAAATATAAAATTTATTAAAATTAAATGCTATTAAAGAACTATGCATAAAATATAAAATTACCATGACATAAAAATTATATATCTATTAGAATTCTGCTTTTCATTTTAATAAATAAAACTTAACTCTTTTGAGTTTTAATCAATAAAAATGAGTTCAATTGATAAGGACTTAGTTCATGATCCCTTACGATCAGTTTCATCTAAATTTTTTTGTGCCAATAAAATTTAACTCTTTTGTATGATATACATTTTTTGTGATAAAATTTTCAATTTAAACAATCAAAGAAATTTTTTTTCTAAACTATGGTTCCCTTCTTTTTAAAACTCTGTCTATTTAAGGTTAAAACATATAAATAAGACCTTGCTTAAATAAATTTTTTAGGAAATTAGTGAAATTTTTAATGGGACCACATGAATTTTCCTTTCTGTTTTGAAGGTGCAGGGGCAGATGGAATTTTTAAATGGGGGCAAATGAAATGTTTAGGGTCATTATATGTATTTTTTTTTGGGGCTTGTGGGCATAATTGCCCCCTCTATGTTACAAGTAAATCTGTCCCTGCTTTTTGGTCCTATTTATAGGACAGAGAGGGAATAATTTTTTTAGTCTTATTTATAAGTTGCGTCACTACATTTTTATCACAAATTTTTTCTTTTACCCTCTATTAAATGTTGGAAAGAAAAAATATGTTATTGAAATATGTATATTTAATAGGGACAAAGTTAAAAACTTATTAAATTTTAAGACAGAGTTAATAAATTTTAAGATTTTTTTTAGTATTGATGAAATATGTTGAAAGTAAATTATAAATAGGACCAAAGGAGTATTATAAATATTATATGATTATATGAGTGAATGCCGATAACTCCTAATGCTTAAGATTCTTCACCTCCCATAACCTCCCAATAAATGACTTAAAAGGAGTTTCTCAAGGTTTATACCTTATAACCTCCAAAGGCTATATACTATGTTATTATGTCTTTTTTTATTCATTTATAACATTTAGATTAGCCTTAAATAGTTGAAGGCCTATAAATAGAGGTCATGTGATAAGTCATATTTGTTACACACTTTTTTTAGGCATTTAGGATCACATTTCATGGTAAAAAATTCTAAAATGTGCATTGTTAGTGTTAAATTAAGGTTTTGAGCCCTTATGAGAAAATGTGCATGTTAGAGATATTTTGGTCATTTTGCACTATGTTGGGAATTTAAGGAAAAATTGATAATTTTATATGTGCATTAGCTTTAGGATCATTAGCTAATTTGGACCATTTCTATATGTTAAGAGTCTCCATATGTATTGATATCACATTGTTAATGCAATTTTGCTTAAGTGTCCAAATACATGCATTAGGGGTAATTTGATCATAAAATGCACTTTTTCACCAAATTAGGGTTAAGCTTGAGATTTATGTCTTTTGGTGAGCTAAAATAATTGATCTAATTAATTTTTATTGATTCATCTTAGGTTGCGATTTATTAGGAAAAATAATATTTTAAGGTTGTCTTCTTAAGAGTTTCCAATTAGCTTTTGATTTTAGTTCAAGTGTGTGTTTGTCTACATTTGTATCTTGCGAGTCTTTCATATTCATTTTTCCTTATTCATTTTAATACTTTAGATGAATTAAATATTTCATATCTTAGTCTAATTAAATAAATTTCACATTATGGTTATTTGATTATTTAGTTTAATTGTGACTTAGGTGAATTAGTATGACAGATGAAGATGTAACTCAAGACAATTGAAGAGAGCTTCAAAGGAGAATTATGGATGAAATTTAGAACTGGTTTGGCTTCAATTTGGTGTGATTTTTAAGGGTTATTAAGGCACACAAGAGTTAACCATGTACTTGAACTCAAGGGATCAAAGTTAGCTTTCACTTGGTTTGACTTGTTCAAAGATGGTTACAATGTGGTTGAGAAGCTTTGGAGGCAAATTTCAAATCTAAATTTGAAGTGCATTAGGAGTGAATTCCAAGGCAATTAAGGGAACACAAGTGCTTAACATATTCATGCACATATGCGATTAGAGGAGCAAAATTAGAATTAACACCCTAATTAACTTGCAACTTAAATTACCCTTAACCTTACTTGACATAATGACTTGTTTGAGTTTTGTGGCAAATTTTTAGCAAGTAGCTTACCATATTTTCATCCCAAACACATTTAATTAAGCTTAGGATCAGATTTTGAGATTATTCACTCATAATTTTAGATTTCAAAATTCAAGTTCATCACATCCTCTCACTTCTCTCTCCACACTTTTACTCTCTCCTCCTCCATTTCTCTTAATCTAACCGTCCAAATTTCACCAAACCACCATTATTCTCTTTCTTTTTTCTTCCTCTACATAACTAATAGCTTTCTCAAGGATCAAAACTTGCTTACTTGGGGCAAAATTGAGGTGAAGAATGGCCAATATTTTGGAGCTTCATCTTGTTCATCACTCAAAGATGTAAGACTAGATTCTTGAATGAGCTACTATGAGGAGGAAGAAACCTTGAGTTTGTATTATTTTCTAGTTGGATTTAAATTTCTTCTCTCTACTTTTCTCTCTCTAGAATTATAAATTTATATGATTCTTTGATCTTATAATTTCAAGTGATGATTCATATGATTGAGAGATGCTTATTGCAACTTAAGTTTTGTTACTTTGAGCTCTAGATTTTGGCCTCTTCAAGTTAATTCAAAATCTTGGTTAGCTTGATGAGTTTAACATGTTTTCTTACTTATCATAACCTTGCCAACTTGAATGCATGTGAATATCTTCATGAATCATAATCTTGAGCATGTTTTTTCCTTCATATATGCTTGACCTAATTGACTCATATTTCTAACACTTTGGTTCGGCTTAATTTTACCTTTGCTTTGGCTCATTCTAAGACCATAATTTTGGATTAGGGTTGGTCAAGATATTAGGTAAGTCTTGGTTAATATAACTAAGTTACTAAAAACAAAGAGAAGAGAGAAAAAACCAAACTAGCTAGGTTATAATTAAATAAGGATAGGTGACCAAATCTACATAAGAGTTCCTATTTTTAATAGGTTTTCACACATTCACTTTATTCACCTTTTAATTAGGTTAATTAGTTCATTTAGTTTTGAGGTTAATTTTGTCCCAAATCACTATTAACCTATAACATACTTCAAATCCAATTTTTCAACTATCTTCAAATCCAATTTTTCAACTAAAACTCCTCATATAGATTGACCTAGGTTCACATTAATACTATATTAGTGTATCTTAGTATTATTTTGCTAGGATAGTGACAATCTTAATTTAAAATTTGGCACCATTGCTGGGAAGGCAAGGCTATGATTTGTTTAGGGTTGATTTGTGTTTAATTTGTCAATTTTGTGATTTTATATTTTTTGTGAATTTTTGTGATTTTTGATATTTTTGTGAAGTTTGGGTTATCTGTCAAAACTATTTTCCTAGCTTTCCTGAATGAATTTTGAAAACTCACTAGGAACCTTTCTGTTAGGAAAAAAATCTAAAAATTTATACATGAAAATGTTTATATCTTAGCTTTTGAACGAAGGTGGTTTGGTATCATTTCGATTCATATATTGTACTAAGTGAATTTTTGAAATACATAAGGTCAAATACACTTTTTTGGAGAAATCCAGGAATCTGTATCTACTTTGTATGCCCATAACTTTTCTTGTACATATCCAAATTTTTTTTATCCAAAGCTCAAATTTCTCCTCAGTATTTTAGCTTCATTTTTGGTGTTTTTAGTTTTTGTGATTCAACCACTCAATGCTTGAAACAAATGACAAAACTCTAAGGGTTAATTTGGAAGAAATTCTGTTTCCAGATTACTATAGCCCAACTTGCAAAAAAAATTGGGAAGTATTGGCTTGCTTAAAAATCTAAAATGTTTATATATTTTTTAATAAGTATCTTCCCTAATTATAATTAAATTTTTAGGTCATTTAGATGTACGAATTGATCTATAGAAATTGAACAAGTGGATTGGGTAGAAAGCATAATTCTAGAACATGCACAATATCTTCAATTGAGCATTTCTAACCCTTTCTCTTTGTTCATTTTGTGTTATTTTTTCTTGTGTGGTTATTTGATCGTTGTTGAGTTTTTGATTTTTTTTTGTTTTGATGTGTTTTGAGCTATCCCTTTCTTTTTGCATTCTAGCTTGCTTGAATTTACATCATTACTTGTGAATGTAAGTTTCATTGCATTTTATGGCTTTGTTTCATCATCATGATTCATTTCATCTTTCATTTGACATTCATTCTCATCCATTTGCAAGACTTAACATTGATCATACATCACATTTTCATAATCAATTTCAACCATAACTTTGATTGTACACCCTCATATTATGATCATTTCTATCCAAATCATAATTTTAAATTTTTCAATCGCATGAGTTTTGAATCTTGTAACATCCTGATTTTTATATAATAAAGAAATTGTGGAATTTAGGTTTTGAGGAAAAATGATAATAATAGGAATTTATATTATTTGAGGTTATTTAGAAATGATATTATGGTTAGGTATTTAATTATAAATTTAAAAATTTAAATTTAAAATCACATAAGCAATATTTAGTTAAGATATAATACATAAATAATTTTTTTATGTGTGTTAAAAAAAAGAGAAGGTAGAAGGACCAAAAAAAGGGGGTGGAAGGTTGTTGTTTCTAAGTCCCACATTGGTTAGATGAGGGAAGAGAAAAGGTGCCTTCATGTATAAAAAAGAGGGGGTGTGTGCATTAGGAAGCATGAGAGGCTAAGATGCAATTTAGAGGAAATTGCAACTTTTGGCCCAAAGGTTTGAATAATTAAATTCAAACCTATAGTTTTTTTTAATATAATTTTGGGACTCACAATCCCATTTTTATATTATTTTTCTCTCTTCCTCTCACGTTGCTCGGCGTTTTCTCGCAAGGGGGGATTATTTTCTTTTTCTTCAGGTATGTTCTAATTTTTCTGTTTAGATTAGTATTTAAAAATTTATTTAATTATAAAATTAATTTTATAGTTATTTTCTAAATAATATTAGCTTTCTAGTGATATGATTATTTTGTAGGATAGAGTAAATATTTCGATTAGGATTTTTCTATAGGATAGTTAATCTAATGATATGATGGAGTAAAAATATAGGTTAAAACTCTTAGGGATATAATAAATATTATAGAATATTTTCTTGAGGTTGAAACTCATGTTTAAGAATTTTTGAGTTAAAATCTAGATCTATATGGTTGAATTTATGTGGAATCTGAGATGTAGGGATAAACCTATGATTATTAAATATTTATTTAAGTATGAATAAGTATTTTTGAGGTTATAGAAAGGTGATTTGAGGCTTCAAGATAATTCTAAAATTTTTAATTTATTTTTGGATGAATTTTTAGAATATAGAAGGATGAAATTGTGATACTAGAAGTGAATTGAGGATAAAAAAAAGTTTATTAGGGTACGAGAATTTTAGAAAAAGAATTTGGGAAGTTAAATGAGGCATAAATCTTAAATTAGTGTTAATATGGATTATAAATCTAAGACTTTCTAACTCTTTAAATTAGAGTTACTTATTTTAATGTAAAATTAATATATAGTATTGTGAAATAATTATGTAGATTATATTGACAAAGATAGTGGTGAAAAAGAAGTTGTGAAGGGGAACTTGTTATTTAAGACACAAGGTAACCATTATTAATGTGTTGTGATGGGTGTGTTTGTAAATGGTTATGTGTTGTTTTGTTGTTTGGGAAAAATTATGAATTATTGAAAATAAATACTGTATATACTTGTTTGAAATTATTGCCAAGTGGGTTAAAAATTTATTTTTTGTTTATCATGATGAGATATTATTGTTCGGATATATTCCTGTTTGGATATTTGAATGATGCATGACTTGTCAGGGTATTTTAATGTATGGTGTTAATGGGAATTTCTGTTCGGTTAATTATTACCACGTGGTAAGCCCCTCATTGGACTCATTGAGTGGCGTGTCGCTTGGTCCAACTCACCTTTGGCCGGGTGATTTGGCGTCTGAGCATGGCGAAAGGAGGATATAAGGTGCAGTCATGCAAATTAAATAGTTGTTCGGTTTGTTTGAAAGTATTGTTCGGTTAAATGTTTTGTGTGCCCACTTAGCAATCACATGATTAGTTACATCCGCATGCATAATTACATATTAATTTTTGGTTACTGGGACTTTTAAGTCTCATTCCCCGTGGTTAATATTTTTACAGGAGAGAGTCCGGCCGAGAAAGCACAAGAGGTGTAACTATGGTGTATGAGACACCATCTTTTACGTTGCCTCTTATTTTGGATTATACAATGTATCTTGTGCCAACTTAGGACATATCTTCTTTGAGAAACATGTAAACTCTAATCCTTTTTATTAAAAGTATTTATATGACCAAGAGGATTATGTTTGTCCCTCTTGATTTATGATCTGATTTGAATATCATGCCATGAGGATCATGTCTGTCCCTCATGGTTTTAATTGCCTTTTGGGATATTTTAAGACCTGTGGTATGTCTTAGATGTATCATGGTAAAAAAAAAATTTCTACCATAATAATGATTTTAATAATTTGCGAAAAATCGGTCTGTAAATTTGAGGGTGTTACAAATCTAATCTAAGAACTCATGTTGAGCATACACCACCTATTGACATTGAGCATCTAGAAAAATTATGTGCACAAAGGGGTGAATTTTATTGTGTATTATGAGGCTATCTCCCACTTTTATTATGATTGTCCTATTCTAAAAAGATATTGTGAACCACATGGAGTAGCTCAAGAGGCCATGTCTAACTCCATGTGGTTCACAATATCTTTTTAGAATAGGACAATCATAATAGAAGTGGGAGATAGCCTCATAATACACAATAAAATTCACCCCTTTGTGCACATAATTTTTCTAGATGCTCAATGTCAATGGGTGGTGTATGCTCAACATGAGTTCTTAGATTAGATTCAAAACTCATGCGATTGAAAAATTTAAAATTATGATTTGGATAGAAATGATCATAATATGAGGGTGTACAATCAAAGTTATGGTTGAAATTGATTATGAAAATGTGATGTATGATCAATGTTAAGTCTTGCAAATGGATGAGAATGAATGTCAAATGAAGGATGAAATGAATCATGATGATAAAACCAAGCCATAAAATGCAATGAAACTTACATCCACAAGTAATGATGTAAATTCAAGTAAGCTAAAATGCAAAAAACAAAGGGATAACTCAAAACACACAAAAACAATTTTTTTTTTTCAAAAACTCAACAACAATCAAATAACCACACAAGCAAAAATAACACAAAATGAACAAAGAGAAAGAGTTAGAAATGCTCAATTGAAGGTACTGTGCACGTTCTAGAGTTCTACTTTCTACCTAGTCCACTTGTAAAATTTCTACAGATCAAATGCCACTTCCAAACAACCTGAAAATTTAATTGTAATCAAGGAAGATATGGAACAAGAATAGATAAAATTTTTAGAATTTTCAATAAATCAATACTTCCCAGTTTTTCTTGCAAATTAGGCTACAACAATCTGGAAATAGAAATTCTTTCAAATTGACCCTGAGAGCTTTGTCACTTGTTTCAAGTAGGTTAGTTGCTGAATCGCAAAAAACTCAAAACATAATAATGAAGCTAAAATACTGAGGAGCAATATGAGATTTGGATGAAATAATTTGGATATGTACAATAAATGTTATGGGCACACAAATTTGATATAGAGTCTTAGATTTCTCCAAAATATGGTATTTGACCTTATGTGATTGAAAAATTCACTCAGAATAGTATACGAATCCAAATGCTATCAAACACTTTTTTTCAAAATCTAAGATA
The DNA here is from genome assembly GCF_029017545.1 of Prosopis cineraria. Taxonomy (NCBI): domain Eukaryota; kingdom Viridiplantae; phylum Streptophyta; class Magnoliopsida; order Fabales; family Fabaceae; genus Prosopis; species Prosopis cineraria. The sequence continues at coordinate 11,830,419 of NW_026555332.1, read as the reverse complement.
TAAATCTTTTCATGCACAAGTTTTCAAATTTTTTCCCCTAATAGAGCAGTTCCCATTGAATTTTCAAAATTCATCTAGGAAAGCTAGAAAAGCAGTTATCACAGAGTTGCACATTTAATAACCCCAACTTCACAAAAATACCAAAAAATCATGAAAATTCACAAACAATCAAAAAATCACAGAATTGACAAATTAAATGCAAATCAACCCTAAACAAATCCTAGCCTTACCTCTCCAATAACAATGCCAAATTTTGACTTAGGTTGTCGCTACCTTAGCAACATAATAATAAGCTATACTAATGCAGTATTAGTATGAACCTAGGTCGATCTTTATAAGGAAGCTTAGTTAAAAATTTAAGTTTGAAGTGTGCTACAAGTTAAGAAATGATTTCGACAGATTTGGATTTAAAATTAAATGAGCTGATAAACCTAATTCTAAGGTAAATGAAGTAGGTGTGTGAAAACCTATTAGAAGTAGGAACTCCTATATGGAATTAGTCACCTATCCTTGTTTGATTACAACCTAGCTAGTTTGGTTTCTTCTCTTTTCTCTTTGGTTTTAGTGACTTAGTTATATTAATCAAGACTTAGCTAATACCTTGATCAATTCCAATCCAATATTATGGTCTTAGAGTAAGCCAAAGTAAAGCTAGCATTAAGCTTAACCAAAGTTTTACAAACATGAGTCAATTAGGTCAAGCACATATGAAGGAATTTACATGTTCAAGATTATGATTCATGAAGATATTAACATGTATTCAAGTTGGCAATATTATGACAAGTAAGAAAACATGTTAAATTCATCAAGCTATAACACGATTATGATACAACTCAAAGAGGCCAAAATTATACACTAGACATAACAAAACTCAAGTTGCAACAAGCTTCTCTAAATCAAATGAATCATCACTTGAGATTATAAGATCAAAGGGTCATACAAATTTATAATTGTAGAGAGAGAAAATTAGAGAGAAGAAATTAAAATTCAATTAGAAAATAATACAAACTCAAGGTTTCCTTCTCCATATAGTAGCTACTTCAAGAATCTAGCATTGTATCTTCAATTAATGAACAAGATCAAGCTTTAAGATTATGATCTTCTTCACTATGATTAAGCCTAAAGAAAGCTTAGTTTGATCTTTGAGAAAGCTATTAGGTTATGTAGAGGAAGAAAAGAGGAAGAAAATGGTGGTGGTTTTGTGAAATTTGGATAGTTAGATTGAGAGATATGGAGGAGAGGTAGTTAAAGTATAGAGAGCGAAGTAAGAGAACTTGAAAAACTTGAAGTTTAAATATAAAAAATATGAGTGAATGATCTGAAAAATTCATCTAAACCTAGTTAAGAAGTGTTATTGGATGAAAATATGATGGTGACCTATTAAACAAGTTGTCATAAAACTTAAAACAAGTCATTAGGCTAAGTGAGGTTAAGGGTAGTCTATGTTGCAAGTCAACTTAGGTGATAATTCCAATGTTGCTCTTCTAATCCTATATGTGTATGGACATGATAAGCTCTTATGTTTTTTTCTTAATTTCCTTGGAATTCACTCCTAATTCCATTCAAATTCAGATCTAAAATTTGCTTCAAAACTTCTCAAACACATTGCAATTATCTTAAACTTTGATAAGTCAACTTAATCCTTTATATGTAAGTGCATGGAACCTTCATGTGCGCCTCATTAGACTTGATAAATCACACCTTTTGAAGCCTATTCAGGTCTGAAATTTTGTAATCCTTAGCTCCCCCATGCGCCAAACTAAGTCTTGAACTAAAGCCTTTTCTATGCAAAGTATCATTTTGAGTTATGTCTTGTCACAGTTATTCACCTAAATCACAATTAAATCAAATAATTAAATAATCAATTAAATAATCATAGTGTGACATTTATTTAATTAGAATAAGATAGAAAATATTTAATTCATCCAAAGTATTAAAATGGTTAGAGGAAAATAGCCTCACAAGACACAAGTGTAGACAAGCACAAACTTGAATCAAAATCAAAGGGAAACAATCTTAAAATGTTATCTTTTTCTAATAACTCTTAACCTACGATGAATTAATGAAAACTAATTAGACCAATCATATTGGCTCACTAAAATATATAAATCTTTAGCTTAACCCTAATTTGGTGAACAAGTGCACTTTATGATCAAATTATCCCTAATTTATGTATTTGAACACTTAGGCAAAATTGCATTAAAAATATGATATCAATGCATATGGAGATTCTTAACATATAAAAATGATCATAAAACTAATGCACACATAAAATTTCCAATTTTTTCATGAATTCCCAACAAAGTGCAAAATGACCACACTTTCTCATTAGGGCTCGAAACTCTAATTTAACACTAATAATGCATATTCTAGGGTTTCTTGTCGTGAAATGTGGTCCTAAATGCTTAAGAAAAGTGTATAACAAATATGACCTTTTAAAATTTGTAACATTTAGATTAGCCTTAAATAGTTGAAGGCCTATAAATAAATGTCATGTATAAATTATTGTATACCTAATCGAATGAACTATACTCTTATTATTTTCTCTTTCAATTCTTCTTGCCTTTCCATTCTCTTTTCTTTCCCTCTTTTTTCTTATTTTCAGAACATGTTATCCACACAAATTGGTAGTTTTGTGCGTGTGTGTGTGTGTGTGTTTTATATTGATCAATTTATGTTGCTAATATAATTGGTTTTATTTTTTAATATCATATGAATTGTTTGATTTATCGATCAATTTATTTGCTTTATTGCATTTCTTTATCTTTATTATGCTTTATTTCTTTAGTAAGCTTGGTTGTCTATATTTGCATTTCCTTAGATTGTACCTTATTATGAATTATATGCTATAATCTATTTATTGTTATTTATCATTTTAGTGTGTGTGTGTGAGAGAAGGATTTTTTTTAGTATGATATTTATTTATTGTGCTTTATTTATTGATTTTGTCATAATTCTATTTGTTATTATTGTTTTAGTTTGAATTATGAAAAATCTTACCCAACTTAAATTTATGGCTCTTAATATTACAGGAAAGAATTATCTATTATGGGTGTTAAATGCTAAAATTCACCAGGATGTCAAAGGTCTAGGAAATGCAATTTTACCTAAAAATCAAACAAGTACTCAAGACAAGTCTAAGGCAATGATATTCATTCATCATCGTCTTCATGACAGGCTAAAAGCTGAGTACCTAACAATAAAAGATCCACTAGAATTGTGAATTAATTTGAAAGAAAGTTATGAACACCAAAAAATGATAATTTTACCTAAAACTCGATGCGAACGGATTTATTTGAGGATACAAGATTTTAAAACTATAAGTGAATGTAATTCAATAATTTTTAAAATAAGTTCTCAATCGAAATTATGTGGTGAGAAAATAAATAATGAGGACTTGTGGCTGAACAAAATAATGAGCTGAACAAAATAAATTCAACAGTTTTTATGCTTCAAATGTGCTTTTACAGCAACAATATCGTGAAAAGGATTTTAAAAAGTATTCTGAATTAATTTCACGTCTTCTTATGGCTAAACAAAATAATGAGCTGCTAATGAAAAATCATGAAATCCATCCCACTAGATCAATTCCATTTCTTAAAGTGAATATGATTATAAGTAGTAGTTCCCGTGGTTGCGATTATGAACATGATCGTGGCTATGGATGTGGTCATGGCAGGGGACGTGCTAATTACCATTATCATGGTGGTGGTGATATTAATTATAATCCTAATACCCACTAAAAGAAAGAAAAACAATGAAGGGGAAAAAAGAGAATAGAGCGATCATTCAAAAGCTGTTGAAAATCAATGTTATTGATGAGGTATGAAGGGAAATTGGTCACGTACCTGTTGTACACCCGAGCATCTAGCAAAACTTTATCAAGCTTCCATCAAAAGAAATTCAAATAATGTGGAATCAAATTTTACTTTTCAAAATGATGATGTTGGGACAAATTTTGTATGCAAAAATGATGATATGAATAAGTTAGATGATATTAATGGCCTTGATGCTATGGCACACCTGGAGGTGGCTGATTTCTTTAAAAATCGGGATTAGATAAGTTTGGTTGAAAAATAATTAGAATAATTTGGATTATGTTTCATTTAGCTTTCTTATCTTGCAATAAAGGCATTATTGCTTGGAATAAATTTTATTTTTATTAAGTATTTGTTTTAATATATTTTCTTTTTTTTGTTGAAGAATATGGATATTCTTTTTTCTTTCATTGGACACAAGAATGAAGGTATATGTGTTGTCGATAGTGCTACAATGCACACCTTAAAGATAAAAAAATATTTTACTTATTTAACAATAAGAGATGAAAGCGTCAATATCATAGCAGGTAATACTAAATTAATCAATGACTCCAGAAGAGCAATTATAATATTATCTAAAAGAACAAAAATTATTATAGATGACACATTATATTCATCTAAGTCTCAAAAAAATTTATTAACTTTTAAAGATATTCGTTAAAATGGGTATCATAATGAGACTACAAATGAGAAAGATATTGAATATATGCATAATATAAATTTTAGATTTAGAAAAAAAATGTGTTCTAGAGAAATTATCTATGTTATCTTTTAGTTTGTACCATACAACTATTAGTATAGTTGAAATAAATGCAATAGTCATAAGAAGTTTACCAATTAAGATATATTTATCATTTGGCATGATTGATTAGGCTATCTTAGGTTAACTATGATGCAAAGAATTAGTGATAATTTACATGGACATCCATTAAAGAACTAGAAGATTCTTCAATTTAAGGATGTTCCATGTGCTGCTTATTTTCAAGAAAAAATGATTAAAAGATCTTCAATTGCAAAAGTAGGGATTGAATTCCCTACTTTTCTTGAACGTATCTAAGGAGATATATGTGAACCTATCCATCTACCACATGAACCATTCAAATATTTTATGGTTTTAATATATACATTACAAGATGGTCATATGTGTGTTTGTTGTCAACACATAATTTAGCATTTGCTGATTACTTGCCTAGATAATTCGATTAAGAGCACAATGTCCAGATTATGCAATTAAGACAATTCTTCTTGATAATGCGAGTGAATTTTCATCACAAATTTTTGATGATTATTGCATATCAACTGGAATACACAGATGAAAAATCTATTGCTCATGTCCACACTCAAAATGGTCTAGCATAATCATTCATTAAATGCCTACAATTGATAGCTACACCAATGTTCTTGAGGACAAAGCTTTCTTTTTCCGTATGGGGACATGCAATTTTACATGCAGTAGCACTTATGTGTATCAAACCAATAAGGTATCATAAATTATTCTCCTTACAATTGGCTTTTAGTTAGGAGCTAAATATTTTTATCTTAGAATTTTTAGATGTGTGGTATTTATTCCTATTACTCTACCACAATGCACAAAGATGAGACTTCAAAGAAGGTTGGGAATATATGTTGGTTTTGAATTTCCCTCTATAATCAAGTATCTAGAACCATTAATTGGATATTTATTCATGGCACATTTTGATGATTGCCATTTTGATGAAACAATTTTCTCAACATTAGAGGGAGAAAATAAGCAGCTGGATAAAAAAATTACATAGAATGTATTATCATTATCTCATCTAGATTCTTATACAAAGTAATGTGAACTTGAAGTTAAAAGAATAATTCATATGTAAAATATTGCAAATCAATTGCCAGATGTATTTACTAACTTTAAAAGAATTATCAAGTCTTATATTCTAGCTGAAAATGTTCTTATTAAAATTGATGTCCTAGTAGGACAATTAGAAAATGCAAATGAATATAAGCCACGTCTAAAATGTGGTAGACTAGTTAGTTTCAAAGATAAAATTCCTAAAACAAAGGAGTACAAAACAAAGATGGCATAGTAGAGACGGCTAGTACTCTAGAAGAGTATGGAGACACAACTAATAGAAAGACCCTAGAAGAGGTCCAAGTACCTGAAGATAATAAAGAGATCTTGATAAGTTATGTCACTATAGGAAAAAGATGGAACCGAAAAAAATATAGTTGTCGATAACATATTTTCATATAATGTTGCTATAAAAATAATGAATCAAAATGAAAATCTAGAACTAAAATTAGTTGAAAAATGTAGACATAGAAATGATTAGCCAAAATAAAGAGTTGCAATTCAAGCAGAGCTAAATTCACCTTCAAAATGTGAAGTTTTTGTACTTGTAGTCCAAATATGTAATGGTATAGAGCCAGTTGAATATAAATGGGTATTTCTATGAAAATGAAATGAGAAAAATGAAGTCGTTAGATATAAAGCATGACTAGTAGCATAAGAATTTTCACAAAAACCTAGTATTGATTATGAAGACTTATTTTTTTTGTGGTGGATGCAATTACCTTAAGATATCTAATTAGTCTGAAAGTACATAAAAAACTTGATATACACTTAATGGATATTGTTACAGCATATTTATATGGCTCTTTAGATATAAAAATTTATATGAAAATCCTTAAATGATTCAAATTGCTAGAAGCATGTAAAATTTTCTGAGAAAAATATGCAATTCATTTGCATAAATCTTTATATGGACTAAAATAATTTGAAAGAATGTGGTATAATTGTCTCAGTCAATATTTGCTAAATAAAGGTCATAAAAATAATTCAATCTCTCCATATATTTTTATAAAGAGAAATGTATTATATTGGATCATGTGTTTTGATGATTATAAAACTAAGAGAAGATGTATTTGTTATATGTGCAGATATAAAGAATCATGGATTAAGATAAAGCCTCAAGAGAATGAAGAATCAAGAGAAGATGAATAAGTTTATGATAAGTAATTTAAATTCTCTTATATTCAATGTGAAAATTTAAAAAGCTTAATCACTTTTCTTAATCACTAAATGAATGCATCATATGTCTTTTTTATATGTATTAAGACTCATATAAGTACGTTAAAACTTACAAACAATGTCCTTTTTGCATGTGATCTTTCATAAAAAATGTTTACATGGTGAGAGGCAAAATTACACATGATTCTGTAGGTCACTCATGAGCTTTTACATGTTAAGCACACTAACAACTAAATCATGCAAGTGTGAAGAAAGGTTTCACAAGTGATTAAGCACTTGTTATATGTTGCCTTAAGCTTTGTCTTTGCATGCAAAACCATGTGTGAAAGTCTTTATTGTCCATGTAAGTTTTAGTATTTTTACTTTATTATATTGTGACAAAGTGCATAACTATGCGTGAGATTGATGGTAGCCACACGTGATTTGTCACTTGTTGAACAATCATACTTTATTTTATTGAATCTTAAATCTTCTCAAGCTAAGTTAAAATTTTTCACATGTATGATCATTGATTCACAAATATATATTTCTTGATCATGCAAAATCTTACTTGAGATATGCATTGTTTCACTTGTGAATATGCATTTGACAAGTTTATGCATTAATACTTGCAATTTCACACATGATATCATTCTGGTTCCACATGAGTTCTAATTATATAGAATGGCTTTGGCATTATGCTAGCTATTTCACGCATGAGAGAGTAGAGGTTCCACACGTGATTTGTCATACAAAACTGATGATGGTTTATGATGTACAAAACCATACGTGAGAGCAAATGGTGCACTTGTAAGTTTTAACACTCTGATATGTTAATATATTCATAAGTGCAAAACCACGTAAGAGAGAAATATCATACCACACAAGTTTTAACTTCCAGAACTAAATGTATATTCTTAAGTGCTAAACCATGCAAGAGAGCAATGATGTACCACGCGTGTTTAGATACACAAAACTACATGGTTATTCTAAGGTGCAAAACCACACGTGAGAGGATAAGGTATTTATGTGTGATCCATCACGTTCAATTTTGTGAAACTTCTTCAGTGCAAAATCACGCGTGATTATACTAGTCACTCATAAAAAAATGCACTAATAGATAGAATTACTGTTCCAACAATCTGTTAACTTCCAAAAACTATATAAGTGATTCAAAATGAACCAGAACTACAACTAATTATTGTTGAGCAAATAAATTATCATTTATGCATTTAAAGAGCTTTCAAATCATGCTTTTACTTAATACATTCATTCATCATTCTTGAAAAGAATTGTGAAAAGCTCTCCAAAGTTTATAAGCTTTCATTTGTATTCTCACTTGCTTTTTAAGAGAGTTTTCTGTAAAAAGCTTTTACTATTTTCTTAGAAATCTTGAAAATAAATTTTTCAAGTCTTTGTAACAACTTGCTAGATTATAGCAAGGTTTGTTAAGTGAATTAAGACAAGGTTAGTCTTAAGAGTTGTATTGTGATGGCAAGCACCCATTGAAGCTTGTGTTTTTAGTTAAAAATCTCAAGTGTGATCTTAAGGACTGGACGTAGGCCAAGTTTGTGGCCAAACCAGTATAAATCTCGAGTATGTTATCTTCTTCCTCTACTCTTTTCAAGTTTTCAAAAGTTTTAAGTGGCATCTAATTCAACCTTCCTCTTAGGTGCCAGCCTATCCTAACATATTAGAGTTTGTTATAATTGCTATCTATGTAGATAATTTGAATATAATTGGAACTCATAAAAAACTCCAAAGGCAGTTGGTTGTTTAAAAAAGAATATGAAATGAAAGATCTAGGAAGAACAAAATTTTGCCTTGATTTACAAATTGAACACTTAGAAAATATAATTTTTTTCATGAATCAACTTACATTGACAGGATATTGAATCATTTTATGTAGACAAAGTACATCCATTAACTACTTCGATGGTTCTGAGATCTCTTGATGAGGAAAAAAGATCCTTTTCACCTTTAAGAGAAAGATGAAGAACTTCTTGATCCTAAAATACCATATCTTAGTGTTATAAATTCACTGATGTATCTTACTAATTCAATAATACCTGATATTGCATTGGTTGTAAATTTATTAGCAAGAATTATTCTTCCCCAACAAAAAGGTATTGGAATGGAGTTAAACACTTATTTTGATATCTCCAAAGGATAATTGATTTGAGATTATTTTATTCGAATAAATTTGGATCACAATTTATTGGTTATGGTGATGTCAGATTTCAATTAGATCCACATAAAGCTATATCACAAACTGGATATTCATTTAGTTGTAGGGGTACAATAATATCTTGGCGTTCAACAAAACAAACTTTAGCTGTTACCTTATCAAATCATGTAGAAATAATTACAATTTACGAGACAAGTAGAGAATGTGTTTGGCTAAAGTTAATGATCTATTATATCCAAAAAATGTGTGGTTTATTGTTGGAAAAAAAAGATTCCAACAATATTATATGAAGATAACACAGCATGCATAACTCAATTGAAAGGAGGATACATAAAAAAAATAGAACAAAACATATTTCTCCAAAATTCTTTTTCACTCATGACCTTTTGAAGAGCAGTGATATAGATATTCAGCAAATTCGCTCAAGTGACAATCTTGCAGTTTTTTTACTAAGACATTGCCAATTTCAGCATTTGAGAATTTAGTGTATGGTATTGTAATGTGCATATTCAGAGACATAAAGTGATGGTATCACTAAGGGGAGTGAAGTAATATTGTTATTAGGGGGAGACTATAGGGAGTAAATATCATTTTGTACTCTTTTTTCCTTTCTAAAGTTTTGTGCCAATGGGTTTTCCTAAAAAAGTTTTGAATGATGCAACTTTAATGAGTATTTAAAAATATTGTGTACTCTTTTTCCTTCACCAGGTTTTTATCCCATTGAGTTTTTCCTAGTAAGGTTTTAATAAGGCATAATATTTCTTATGAACATCCAAGGGAGAATATTATGAATATTATATGATTATATGAGTGGATACCCATAACTTTTAATGCTTAGGATTTTTCATCTCCCATAACTTCCTAATAAATGACTTAGAAGGAGTTTCTCAAAGTTAATGCCTTATAAACTCTAAAGGTTACATACCATGCTATTGTGTCCTTTTTTATTCATTTATAACATTAAAGTTAGACTTAAATAACCGAAAGCCTAAAAATAAAGGTTACATATAAAGCACTGTATATCTAAGTGAATGAACTATACTCTATTATTTTCTCTCCCAATTCTTCTTATCTTGCTATTCTCTTTTCTTTCACTCTTTTTTCTTATTTTCATAACAATAACATATATATAGTACATGTTAATCTTTTTAATTAAATAGTATTGAATTAATTATCATTCAAATTATCTATTTGTATGAGTATGTATTTAATGTTTTTGTCAATCAAATTTGAACACAGTATCAATAAATAATAATTTAAATTTATCAAACATTTAGTTTTCAATGCATGTATTGTTTTTTCTTTATAAAACTTTATTATTATCTATCCTAATTTTTTTGTTTGAAACAGCAATACCCAAATACAGATGAAAACATACCTATAATATAAACACTTTTAACTTATAAATTTATTTCAAAAAGTAAATAAAATAAATATTTAAAAATTATATATGTATACATATTTATTTTATAAAAAATTTGGCCCCCCTCATTTGTAAGTGTGGTTCTGCCACTGGGTATTGGTAACCAATAGTCAATTTGAACTTCTTCATGCAAGCATGGATTATACAAAATATTGAAGTGGAAATTTAAGACATATATATATAGTTTGTAAAAGAAATTTCCAAAATGTAAACCCTAAATTTATCAATCTCAAATCATCAACCTTATAATCTTTGATATTTTTGACTAGATCTAAGATTACTTGTAAATTGTAACTTGGGTAAAGAGTATAGGACTCTCTTTGGATTGAGGGTCCCTTCTACCCAAATCTTAGTTAAAGGACAAAGACAATGTCAAGGGCCTAAACAAGAGTCAACCATACAAATCCTAGTTAAAACATGTTATATCCACTTAACTAAGGGGTTTTTCATAACATATATGAATCATTCATTCCCAAAACAATAATCCTTCCAACATTACATACTCTTGTACATTAAAAGATAATAAGCTTACACGTAACCCAAGTCAAGCACACAACTCAAATTAATCTACATAATTGGTAATATACTTATCAATGATAATGCAATTAAATGGAATATATAACTTAAAACCCCTAATCTTCAAATTAAAATTCTAAATCTCATTTACAACTCCTAATTCACCAATCTAACATCAACTCCAATCATCCCTCGAACTACTCGACTCAGTTGAATTATCAATTAACAATCAAAACATCAAATTATACAAAATCCTCAACTGCCAATACTTGGGGTTCCATTAAAATTCTCAAATTTAAATCAAAGCTCAATTCCACAATTCTAAATTGAATAAATCTCAATTCTAGTTTAGATATTTATAACCCAATCATTAAATTCACATTTAAATGATTAAAACATCATTATCCAACATTAACCTCAAACCTCAAACTCTCACTTCAAATTTTTCAAACCAACCATTTGGACAAATCAAAATCCATTACTGCCTGTTTGGCTTGCTCAAATAATTGATTATTTGGGAGCAAACCATGGTTTCAAAAAAAATTACCCAAACAACATAATTAATTAGATAATTGATTATATAGGTAGAATAACGTTTTGTAATAAGCTGCCCTATAAAGCTTCTATGAAGCAGATAATTGATTATATAGGTAAAATGTTAATATTAATATTATTAAAATTTCTATAATTCATTAGATATATTAAATAATATATTTTACTTCTTAAATAAAGTTTAACAAATTTAGTAATATTAAATACAACTTTATCAGTAATTTAATTTTAAAAAATAATGTCCTTTATGGTAATTTTTAAGCTAAAATTGTTTCTGACTAAATTATTTAAATATTTTTAATTCTGTTAAAATTACTTTCAAAAAAATAATATTTAAATATATTGTGTTATAACATAATTAATTATAATCAAAATCAATCATATTAATAAATTATTTTTATAATTAATTATATCCAACTCAAATTCAAACAAGTTCTAAGGTAGGCCTAAGTTTGAAATTTTTAATTTCTCAATAATCAAACTAGTTAAAAATCTAACAAAATGAGGGGGAGAAGGAGAATAACAAGATAGGCCCATGAGCTTTTTTGGAGGCTTGAAATTGCTCCCAAAGGTCTGAAATCTCCAACCGAGATGCAACGTTGTTCCTCTGTTTTCCTTTCCTTACTCATAGTTCTGTTTAAAGGAGAATGATAAATAACTCTAAAAAAGATCAATTAATTTAAATTAAATTTTAAGTATAAATTTTAAAAATTTATAATTAAATCTCTCAATTTTATAATTAATTGTGATGAATTTATAACCTATTTTTTAAATTTTAACATGACTGAAAAATAAAAAAATTATTTTTTTGATAAAATTTGAAATATAAGTTGTAAATTAATCACAATACAATTACAAAATAAAAAAATTAAGTTGTAAATTTTTAAAACTTAACACTTATGATATGACTTAAGTTAATTAATTCTGTTAAGACCTCTCTCTTTTTAATCATAGAAACTAGAATTTCTTGAAACAGAGTCCGTCCGACGTCGCATGTTTCAATACATCAATGATCACAATTAACGGCCTACATTCCGAACAAATAACAAGGCAAGCGAGACTACTGCCTTAGGACTCCAAAATGTTTCCTAATGCTCCTATTATATATGTGTGCCATTAATATTTATAATGTTATATATTTAATTATATTAATTTCAGATAAAAGAGAGAAACAATATTGATTGTTCTTCAGGTTTACAAGCTTCAATCATTCTTAATATAATATTAATTTGTCCTATATCATTTTGCTCAAACTCTCTTTCACTGTTTCACTTTTTGTCTTCCCATTCTCTTATTCTAAAAAGCCTAAAGCATTATCAAACATTTGTATCAATGCTTGTATAATTTTATATCATTAAGGTGGAAACTTTAAACCTCATTATATTTTTGTTTATAATCATCAAAGGGGAAAGCACACATTAAGTTTCTCTAATAATTTTACCTTAGGCCTCAAAACTTTTTCACACGGCCTTGTTTACACCTAAAAATTGTCAAAATGACCAAAGTTTGGACAATTAAAATCTAAGATTTTACAAGGTCAATTTAAATTATTGAAATGGTAAACTTAAACAAAAATTGATTTAGTGCCCATTTGAATTTCAGTTGGGTATAATATATTATGAAAATAAATGATTAAATAGTAAATTTTAATTATAATTAATTATGTTATAACGTAATTTGTTTGGATATATTTTTTCTAAAATTAATTTTAACATAATTGAAAATGTTTGAATAATTTATTCAGAATCAATTTTAATTATGTAAATTATCAAAAAGAACATTACCTTTTAAAATTAAATTATTAATAAATTTGTATATAATATTATTAAAGTTGTTACATTTTATTTAAGAAGTAAAATATATTATTTAAATTACATATCTAATTAATTAAAAAGTTTAAATTATATTAATATTAACATTTAAATTTATGTAAATAAGTAACTCAATATATCTTAGTTAAAATAAATTTAATAACAGAAAGAATTAATTCTTAAATACCAAACATCAATTTTACAATAAGTAATGAAGATGATAATATACAAATTGATATCTAATGGCATTATGAATATAAGTTATATCTAATGAAAATGTTAAGTATTGCCATAAAATTTTAGCAACATAAAAAATGTAATAATGTGACAAATGATGCAAAATTTCTTTTTCTCTGAACCTTTGCAATAATATTTGTAATGAGTCTAAATTTCAATTTAAATTAAATTAAATTTTTTCTACCAATTAATATTTAATTTGAATTAGTTTTATAATAAGTGTTAAGTAGATGATGGTGGTTGATAGGAACTTATGTTAATAACTTTTTTAAAGATCTAAAATTTAAATTTTATTAAGAAAAAAAAGAGAAGAGAAGAAAGTTTAGTTTTATTTTTATTAAATTTGGTGTTTTTTTTTATAATTTTCTTGGGCCTTTGATTATAATTTTTCCTAATGTATTTTTATAAATTTTTTCCAGAAGCTCGAATTGCTAGCTTTCCCAAAAAAATTGATTTTAACCAAAAAAAATTGATTATTTTATTTTATGGTGTTTGAGTAATTTTCTTCTAATAATCAATTACACCTCAAAAAATCAATTGTGAAGCATAACCAAATAGGCACTCAATCAAATGCTGTGTTTATGAATGATTTAATTATGATTCAACTAAAATTTTCACGATTAATTCTTGAATTAGTGTTTTGATGAGTTTAATAATTAATTTAGTTTTTCAACACATTTTACATGTGAAAAGTGATTAAAAAAAAAACGTAGACAGCACAACAAAAAACAAAAATAGGAAAGATGGGATTAAAAAAAAAAAAAACCCCCGAAAGCAAAATACCCTGCACTGCACGATCCCCCGTTCAGCCTTTGAACTAAAAAAATAATTTCTCTTCCCATTGAAAAGAAATTCTGGGCTCTCATGCTTTGGGGCTGCTGGATAAGAAAATGCTAGTAATCCTTCGTCCCTGCAATTCTTGCTACTTTCCCGACTGTGCTGTACCTCCGAAGGCAATCGGCGTTTCAAGCAACGTATTGCTCAAGAAAGCATATCTTAAACCCTTACTAAAACCCCAAAAGTTCTCGTCTTTCGCCACTACTGGACTTTCCAATACTTTCAGCTCTCTAATTTCCCGAAAGCTTGCATTTTGGAGCACACCCGGCGTCGCCTTTTGCTCAAAAAATGGAGAATCCGATGGCTTTTCAAGTACCCAGCTGTCACAAGAGTCTGTTGGTGATATAATTCAAGAACCCGAAAAGCTTGGGTTGCTTAACAAGCCTTCCCCGCTTCCTGATAAGAATGGGTCGCCTTCAGAAGTGGATATGGAATCAGGGAAGTCAGCTAAAGATGAGGAGGAGGCTTTGGCGCCATTTATGAAGTTCTTCAAGGGAAGTGATTCTGTGGAGGAAGCAAAAGAGGAAGGAGGGGTATCAGAAGTTTCCGAGGAGAAGATTCGTGTAGGAGGCGTAAATGAAGAAACTAAGAAGATTAATGTTGAATATTATGAACCCAAACCAGGGGATTTTGTAGTAGGTGTTGTTGTTTCAGGTAATGAAAATAAGCTCGATGTTAATGTGGGGGCTAACTTTCTAGGTACGATGTTGACAAAGGAGGTGCTTCCTTTGTACGGTAAAGAAATTGAATACTTGTTATGTGATTTAAATAAGGATTCTGAGAAATTCATGGTTCCTGGGAAGATGGGGCTTGTGAAGGACGATGATGTTATAAGTGGGATACCTCCGCCAGGAAGACCTGTCGTTGAGGTTGGAACCATTTTGTTTGCTGAGGTTCTTGGTAGGACGCTTAGTGGTCGGCCATTGCTTTCTACAAGACGGCTCTTTCGCAGGATGGCTTGGCATAGAGTGATGCAGGTTCCTTCTCCTTTCATTCTTCACTTTCCCTCCCTATTAAAGAGGCTTGACACAAATATTACATGGTACAAATAAATACAACACAAAGAGATATAGCGTTTAGTATAATTTGAGAAGTGTTATAAGACCTACTACGAAATTTATGACTTTTTTTTTAATTCATAATTGCATTATAGTTTCTTACATTTAATTTAGTTAATTTGGCAACTTTCATATATAATTTGAATTTGAAGCTTTAGTTCTAATCGCTACTTTTATGGAAGAGGTTATATTCTGTCCGAGTATAGTTGACAATTTTGCATCCTGTATGTATACTGAAAATACATTCACCATGGGAATATATGTAATCTGGTAATAAGAAAATGGTATCCATGACCGTACTGATCATGAGATTTAAATATATTCTATTTTGAATTTCTTGGGCAGATAAAACAGCTCAATGAACCTATTGAGGTTAGAATTACAGAGTGGAATACTGGGGGCCTACTAACAAGGATTGAGGTCTGTATCATTGACCTGATTCTTAATACTTACATAAGACTTGAGCAAACATTTATCTCTTTGAATTTGTTGTGCAGGGTTTGCGAGCTTTCCTTCCCAAAGCAGAGCTCATGAAGAGAGTGAATAGCATTTCTGAGTTGAAAGATTATGTGAGTCAAAGCTCTGGTGCCTTCTTCAGGAAAAAAGCATATTTTCTATTTGTGGTTACCTAGTAAACTAGCTACTATTGGTGCTCTGAGTCTCTGACTATTATGTTCTTATCCAGTAAGTATACTTCTATGTTAATGATGACGTTAAAACGATTGATTGATGAAAGAAAGGAGAGAGAGATGGAAGACAGAGAGAGTGGAGAAAAGGGAAGATTTAAGAATTCTCGGATAGCATTACTCATTAAAATTATAAGTCACTTTAGCTAATTTACATCCCAATAAGTTAGTTAATGGTTTTTAAAATTGCATATTTTTCTCATGTTTACCCCTATTTAATAGAGTGTCTTAATTAGAAAAATCTTATTAATTACACCTTGAAATGCCAAAATTATCTTATATTTTTTAACATGAGAATTCAAAAAAAGTGTCTTATAATTTAAACGGAGGGAGTATTTTTTGGTCTAAATGTTATATGTAAAGTGTTGTATTTCAGTTTGTTTGAATATTAAAGCTTTGGTACAGCTACTACAGCCCCCAATAATAGTCTTGAGCAATTAACAAGATTGTTAGGGTTTTTAAATAGCATGAATCTCTTTTTTATTTTAAGAATTGAAATTTCCAATGATGTACACCCTTTATTTTTCCATTAATCCTGAAACCTGCCATTTGTGCAAACTGCCTGGCTGCTGTGTATATTCTTAGTTCTGCTGTTTAGAAAGTGCATCACTTGAGGGACTCCTGAACCTCAATGAAGATATATTGTAGAAAATAATCCTCCATATCTTGCCTTCATAGTTGTTACCGAGTTAAAACTATTAATGATACAGGTGGGACACCAAATGTCTGTACAAATAAGTCGTGTTGATGAAGCTACAAACAACTTGATACTCAATGAACGGGAAGCTTGGGTCTGTATTTATTTACTTTCTTAAAAATTTTATTCTTTCATTTTTGTAGTATCTGTATTTTAATCTTTATTTCTTCATTTAATTCTTGCCAAACTCATGTCACATGGTATATCAGGAAAAGCTATATCTTCGGGAGGGAACACTTCTAGATGGGACTGTGAAGAAGATATTTCCATATGGAGCCCAAGTAAGAATAGGAGAAACTAACAGGAGGTGAGTAGTAGCCCAGATATGGAAAATAAATTTAGCATGCCCTTTTTTCCCTTTTGATCTGCTTGGAATGTTATAACTATATTGAATGAGAATCAAGAGGGTGCAACCCTTGTATGAGAGGGAAAATTCCATCTCAGAGTATGGTTGAATATTACCAACTTCCCTTGGTTTTCCCACTTGTGAAAGAAATTTAAACTTATCAGGTGTAGTTATCAAAGATATAATGATAGAACAGATGAAAACTAGTGATGCTGCCATAATAATGTTCATGCATTTTTCTAGCTTATACCCGCTTGTGATTTGTCTTTATATATGACTGGATCGCACAATGCTCAACTATGAGTTGACTGATCACTGCATTACAATCATTTGATGGATTGTCACTGTGATTTGTTTTTTGGGGTGAAAGATTACCATTGTGATTTAAGTTCACTCACAACCAATGTTTGTGGTTGACACTCTCTAGGGCTACAAGACACTGACTAACTACGCAAAAACATCACAGAGAAATCCAAGATGCTTCTGATCAATGATTTAGAAACCACAATTTCTAGGATTGTCCTTAGATGAGAACTTATGTGAAAAGTGACTATTAAGAGAATTTTCCATAACTGAATTATTGGTTTGTGGGCATTTAAGGTATACATCTGATGTAAAACTCTGGGGAAACTGGAAAGGCATTTCCCTCCCATAATACATCCTGCTGGGATTGTGAACCTTGGAGGTTCATATTCAAGAACCTAATGCCAAGCTTCCTTAGATAGATAGTATTGCTGCTTTTATTGTCAAAGGATTCTTCTTACTCTGGTCTGCGGAGGTTTCACTTGATAGTATTTGCTCTTCTAAGATCTACATGTACAAGCATCTCCTGATTAATATCCCTTACTGCTGCGGACTAGATTTTGCTTCATTGAGAACCCAATTAATGCATCTTTCTTGAAAAATTTGAACTAACCATAAATTCAACAGTTTTGTAAATGCAAGCTGAGCAGGCAATCTGATGAAAAAGCATGTTGCAAAACCAAAAAAGAAGAAAAACGATTAGAGCTGACTGGCAAAATTGAAGTTTTAGTTATGTATTTTTCGCTGTATAGAATCTATAGTCATTCTTTGTTACTAGTGGCTGTCAGTTCTGCGTTGCATTTGAATATATATTTAAAAAATACTTGGAACTCTGAAACTAATGTATTTCTTCCTTGAGATTACTTTTTTCCTTATAATTTATGAATACAAGCTGTAGGTGTAAGCATTTCCTCAGCCATATGCGTTGTTTTGGTGAGAAAATAATTTCTTGCTTTTAATCCAGATATAGCAGTGACTACACTTTATTCACTGGTTTCCAATCACGCTGCATACAATTGTATTCTCTTAATAATTTATTGAGGTGATAAAATTCATTAAGATGCTTAGATTTTTGTTATTTGAAGTTCTCATTATCTTTCTGGTCAACTGTTTTTCTCTACATCGTATTCCATGGCTTATTAAACTCCGCCTATGTTTATAGCCGGTCCCAAGCCCGGGTAAAGGAGGAGGGTTGTGTTAGGCCATCAACAGCCAATGTAAAAATTTGTTGAATCTATCATGAACATGGACAATAGACGTTATAATGTTAATGCTAGGTCGTTGCCCGTAAGTAACGCGCTGCATGGCTCGAGTACAGTGATAAGTGAGTTAGAGCCGCTGCATCGGCGCCCGGATGTAGTGTTAAATGAGCAAGGGCTACCGCGTCATTCTGGACGCACGCGGCTAAAGAAGTTAGTCCATAAGAGCAAAATTAGATTTGGTACTTGGAATGTTGGGACATTAAATTGTAAATCTGTAGAGGTTGTAGGGGTTATGATTCAAAGGAAAATCAATATCATTTGCTTGCAAGAAACAAAATGGCGTGGAGAAGAAGCTAAGGATATTCAAGGTTTCAAACTTTGGTATACAGGAAAAGTAAGTGCACGCAATGGAGTAGGCATCATTATAGATAAGGAGTGGAAGAAGAACGTTGTAGCAGTTAGCAGAATTGGAGATAGAATTATTTCTTTAAAAATGATAATTGGACGTGAGACTGTTAATATTATTAGCGCTTATGCGCCGCAAGTCGGGACAGAAGCCAGTCTTAAGGAATTATTTTGGGAGGATCTAGAGGGGTTGATTCGACACATACCACAGAGTGAAAAGATTTTTATTGGAGGAGACTTTAATGGGCATGTCGGGAGGGAAGCTGGTCAGTATGCGAGGGTGCATGGTGGTTTTGGTTTTGGAGAGCTAAACAATGAAGGACAAACTCTTCTTGATTTCTCATTGGCGTATGATTTTAAGATTGCCAACACTTGTTTCAAGAAGAGAGATGAGCATCTCATCACTTACAAAAGTGGAGCCTCAAGGTCGCAGATTGATTTTCTTTTGGTTAGGAACACAGATAGAAAACTTTGTAAAAATTGTAAGGTGATACCCGGAGATGCTGTAACGACACAACATAGGGTCCTAGTCCTTGATGTGTGTATTATGAGTAAAATCCAAAAACGTCGACAAGTAGTAACACCAAGGATTAGATGGTGGCAATTAAAAGGTGAGAAGCAAGATATTTTCAAGCGAAATCTTTTGGATAAAGGAATTTGGGATTCTCAGGGAAGTGCTAACATTATATGGGAGGATATGGCTAAAAAGATACGGGAGGTTGCAAAAGTAGTTTTGGGAGAATCGAAAGGTTCTGGTCCGAGAGATAAGGAGTCTTGGTGGTGGAATAATAGTGTACAGGACAAAATCAAGTATAAGAAGAACTGTTTTAAAGCCATACATTTGTGTAACAATGAGGAAAATTGGGAGAGGTACCGTATGGCTAAGAAGGAAACTAAGAGAGCTGTGGGTGAAGCTCGTTCTAAAGCTTTTGAAGAATTTTATAAGAACCTTGAGACGAAGGAAGGAGAGCAAAATATTTATAAGATTGCCAAGAGTAGGGAAAGAAAATCAAGAGATCTAGAACAGGTAAGGTGTATTAAGGATGAAGAGGGAAGAATTTTAGTTACAGATGATGAAATTAAAAATAGATGGGAGACTTATTTTTCTAAACTTTTCAATGATGGAGAGGATTCATCTAGTAACTTGGAGGATTTAGTAACTGGTGAAGGAGAACAAAATTTGTCATTCTATCGAAAAATACGTGATAAGGAGGTAAAGGAAGCTCTTAAGAAAATGGCAAATGGTAGAGCCAACGGACCTGATTGTATATCTATCGAAGCGTGGAAATGTTTAGGTGAAGAAGGGGTGAGATGGTTAACTAAGTTATTTAATGTGATTTTACGGTCCAAGAAAATGCCTGATGAGTGGAGGAGAAGTACATTAATTCCTATTTATAAAAATAAAGGAGATATTCAGAATTGTACTAACTATAGAGGGATTAAACTCATGAGCCACACAATGAAATTGTGGGAGAAAGTAATTGAGCACAGGTTGAGATTGGAGACAAGTATTTCTGAGAATCAATTTGGTTTTATGCCAGGTAGATCAACTACAGAGGCGATTTATCTACTAAGGGGATTAATGGAAAAGTATCGTTGTAAAGATAAAGATCTACACATGGTTTTTATTGATTTGGAAAAAGCTTATGACCGTATACCAAGAGAAGTGCTTTGGAAAGCGTTGGAAAAAAAGGGAGTACGGATTGCTTATATTAAAGCCATACAAGATATGTATGAGGGGGTAAAAACTAGTATAAGAACGCCTAGTGGTCAAACAAAGGATTTTCCTATAAAGATTGGACTACATCAGGGATCATCTCTGAGTCCTTATTTGTTTAACTTGATTTTAAATGTTTTGACGGAACATATTCAAGAGGAAATCCCGAAATGTATGCTCTTCGCGGATGATATAGTTCTTATAGCAGAGACAAGAGAAGAGGTTAATTGCAAACTTGAGTTATGGAGGAGGACATTGGAGTCGAAAGGTTTTCGTCTGAGTAGAAGTAAGACGGAATATTTATATTGTAAATTTGGTAAAGGACTATTCGAAAATAATTTGGAAGTGAAATTGGGAGATCAAATTATACCTCAAGTGGAAAAGTTTAGATATTTGGGAGCCATTATTCAAAATGATGGCGAAATCAGTGGAGATATTTCACATAGAATTCAAGCTGGGTGGTTTAATTGGAGAAAAGCTAAAGGAGTTATTTGTGACCGTAAGGTGCCTAATAAACTTAAAGGAAAGTTTTATCGTACTGCTATCAGACCGGCAATGTTATATAGTAGTGAATGCTGGGCTCTAACGGGACAGCAAGAGCATAAAGTTGGAGTAGCAGAGATGAGAATGTTACGATGGATGTGCGGACATACACGTAAAGATAAAATTCGAAATGAGCACATACGCGAAAAAGTGAGGGTGGCACCTATTGAGGAAAAAATGGTAGAAAATCGGTTGAGATGGTTTGGGCATGTACAAAGAAGACCAAGGGAGGCACCAGTGAGAAGAGTGGAACATATAACTTTGAGTCCGATTAAGAGAGGTAGAGGAAGGCCTAAGAGAACACTCTTGGAAGTTGTTGAACGTGATCTCTTAATTAATAATATTTCTAAAAGCTTAATAAATGATAGAGCACAATGGCGTCTTGCAATCCATGTAGCCGACCCCACCTAGTGGGATAAAGGCTTGTTGTTGTTGTTGTTGTTGTATTCCATGGCTTATTAGACCCTTGTGATTATTAATTAGAAGTTTTTATTTCTTATTATTGCTTTTTTAGGGTAGGGACCCAAAGGTCATTTCCTTTCATTAAAAATTACTTTTTTCATTTCATTTTACATTCTATTCATTTCTATTCTGTGTGCCAAACAGTTGAAGATTTATGAATACATTTAGGTGCAAAGATTTCCTCAACATCTACATTGTTCTAACAATACACTTTATTGGGGGCTACTATTTAGTAATAGGTTTCATTCACGCTGCATGCAACTTTTGCACTCCTAGTAAATTATTGAAGTGATGATATTCTATAAGGTGCATGGATATATGTTACCACAAGAATTTCTCATTTCCCTGTGTCAACTGTTTTCCTCATACACCACATCCTCTTCACTGGTCAATCTAGTGAAAATAATTGTATGATCTGGCATGGCATCTTTGTTGCAATATTGTTGTGACTCTGCTGTACCTTGTCCTTCTTCATCACCCGAAGATTTTACATTGAGATCAAATCTACTGAAATATATCCTCTTGGCATTTATGAAGAACCTTTTGTGTGCCTTTCAGCGGGTTGCTGCATGTTTCAAATATCACTCGAGCTGAAGTTACTGCCGTCAGTGACATACTTTCTGTAGATGAGAAGGTTAAAGTTTTGGTGGTGAAATCATTGTTTCCTGATAAAATTTCTTTAAGGTAATGAATTACACTCTGAATTCCTACTACAATTGTTCAAAGTATTGAGTCACTGTTAACCATAGAGCCAGTTGGTAAAACTGAATCAGTCTTCCATGCTAATTAATACTCTTGCTCCTCCCCTCCAACTGTACTTCTATTCCATGCAGGATAACTCTAAGCAACAAACATCATAATGGGAAAGGTGATACAAATGATAACATAGTGCAAGAATAAAGTAACATATTTCCTCTTAGGTAGTGTTTGGATTGGTAGATTTAGATTTGAATTTTAGATTTCAAATTTCACATTTCAAATCTCATTTATAATTCATGTTTTTAGAATAATTTGAATGGATAGTTTAAAAAATTTTAAATGAAGAAAAGAGATGAATTGGGATTTGAAATGAAAACAAAAAATTGAAAATGATGAGTTTACCTCTATTTTTCAGTCAATAGAAGATGGGAACAAGAAATAAGAAAAGATATGAGAGTCATAGAGGCATCAATAGTAGAAATACAAAGGAAACGAGAGGTTTGAAGTGACTAGAATTTCAAGTGACTAAGATGTACAGGGAATTTGAAATTACAAATGAAATATATTAAGAAATGGATTTGAATTTGAATCAAATCCAAATCTCCCCTAATCCAAACACACTATTAGAGTATTTTTGTGGTTGGAGAATCGCCATTCTTGAAAATTCATCATGATATACACTGAATGCCGTTAGATTCTACTAGAGAGCGCACAACATCGTGTGGAATGCTCATCATGCTACATGTTTAATTGATTTTTATTATTGGATCTTACTATATAGGGCTTCTATCATATTGTACTTTACTGCTATAAGTTGCTTATATTGTAAATCTCTTTGTGGCGTGAAGCATTGCAGACCTTGAAAGTGAACCTGGCCTATTTCTATCAAACAAAGAGGTAATTTTAATTTATCTTAGGGAAAAAAAAAACTTTCTTTTTGGTCAAAAGATGATGTTCTCATCAATTCAACAATACTCCGTTTATTTTTTGTATTGCTGTAGTGCCTGGGTATGGTTTTATTCCAAGCTCAGAGAACTTAGATCCTCAAAAAACTGCATAATATCCATTTAGCACCTCTACAGAAAGGGTGAAATTTGAGTGAAATTATACTTTCTGGGCACTAAAGTGAAAAACATCAATTTGTCATGTTGACAAGCACACCTCTGATGACCAAAATAAGGGTTTTTTTTTTAATCATTTTATTTCTTTCATTGATATGGTTGGAATAGTCTCTTCAATCTTGAATTGGGCTTGAGATGCTCATTTCTCTTATTCCAGAGAGTGTTTGAAGAAGCTAAAATGATGGCAAAGAAGTACAAGGAAAAGCTGCCTCCTTCTGTGACTCGTCAACGGTCAGATCCTCCACCAACAAGTTCCCTGCCTTTTGAAAATGAAACACTTTATGCAAACTGGCACTGGTTTCAATTTGAAAAGGAATGATTACACCAGGTTGATCCTTAGGGCATGTTTGGATTAAAGATAATGGAGAAAAAGGAAATGGGAGGGAGATTTTAATTTAGACATTTTCTTTCTCTTCTACTCCTTACCCTTTATCTTATCCTTACATCACTCATCTCAATCCAAACACATCTTCAAGCTCAAAACTATCTTCCAATGGAATCTGAGAAGAGAGGACTTGACATGAGGAACACACTCTTATGGAAAAGCTTTTGATGAGGCCATTGTTCTCCTAATGGATCAAAGTTACTTTGCCATGCATCATCACATTCACATAGAGAGCTCAAGCCTCCTTATTCCTTAACATGTGGTGAAAGGATGAGTGTTTCTGGTTTGGCTTTCCTTTCACCCCCCGGTATCGGCTGCTTTGTTTCTGGCTAGACTCTGTAAATCTTGATGTAAATTATGATTAGACATCGGACTTTACCCTAAAATTGTAATCCTGTTATCATGAGTTACATCTTGTTTTTGTAGGATGAAACCCTAGTTTATTGATCTGGATTGTGTAATTCTATACCCTTGAGTTTTAGTTTACATGCCTTTGCCTGAATATGGAATAAAGGAAGATGTGAAAAATGATAATGGAAGTGAGTCAGATCAAATCACATGGTGGTATCAGTTCTCTAATTTGCTCAATAGTTGTTTCCAAAATTTCTATTACTGGAAACAGTTCTTGGACATTAACTGCTACATTTTTGTTTACGCTTCTTGTTAAAAGGTTGAATTGGAACTAGCAGATGTTGGTTTTAGAGGAAGGGGTTATGATTGCTTAAACATGAGATTTCAGATTCAAGTCTGTATGAATAGAGCAAAACACCTTTGGGAGAAATATTCCCTATTACGTCTAACAATATTCGAGAAATTGAAACTAGGAGAAAGAAGACAATAAACAAGCAAAGGTTAAAGTACAACATTTGGTGATTTAACATTCCCAGTGAGATATCTAAGGTGGGTTAAACTTGGTCATGCCATCTCTCTCCTACTCACTAGCTAAACAGAGAATTAAATAATCCCAAGGCAAGTTAGTGAGATATGTGGCAATAAGAAGATAACTGGGTAATCTGGATCTCAAACATGAGGTGGGTAGAGTTTTTAACCAAGCCAATTCCTTAGGATTTTACTTGTTGATTATACTTATTGGGATATCTGGAGCTTTAGATGTAGGAAAGCTTTTTCGTTGGATAGGATCATAGATTTCAATCTTGCAAAAGGTTAAATTTGATTTGTACATGCTGCAGCATTTCTATACGCTGTCACAACTGGTCCGAAGAAATCAAGTTATTTGGACTATACATGATCAGAACGACTTGCAGCCGGGGAAAACAGGCCGGGCTTGAGGTTTGGGTATGCAAATGTTTAAATGGCTTGGTCCCCTAGGGTTTGAACCGGCCCATTTAAGCCTTTATATATATATATATATATATAATATTATACTTATATAGGAAATATTAATATTTAATAAATGAGGAGGGGGAGAATCCAACGATGAAAAAGAGTAAAAATTTTAAAAAAGAAAAAGAAAACCCTAGCCTAAACAAAAAAAAAAAAGAAGAAAATCTTGATAATTTTTTCACTAAAAAGCTAACCCAAAATGAAACAATCAAATATTATTGATATTAAAGATGATAGTGATGGAGATAATAATGCATGATGATGCTAATTTTTGGGTATTATTGTTTCATTAACATGAACAATGATTTGGTATTTTAATTAATTAATATTAAATTATTTGTGATTCAATTATTTTTATTTTCGTGAATTTATTTTACAGAACTTTTCTTGAAACCAATTAAATTTTATATATAGGGAAGGAACTTTCTCCCTAAATTTTATACATAGAGAGGATAATTGTTGGGCTCATTCTCTAAATAGGAATGCTCTTGACATAGTATGTAATTTGTGCGTCTTTAATCAATTATCACTGTAATGTGAAAAGGTGGATGATGAGAAGTTATGAAGCACTGATACTTTAAATTACTTCATGTATTCATATCAATATCATATCTAATATTGATATTTACCAATGCTTCTTCAATTTGTATTCATAAAGTATCAAAATAATATTTTTTTTAATTTTAAAAAAGTTTAATTTTTGATACAGATCTGATACTTTTAAATTGTTAATCGATATTTGAAAAATAAATTTTTTTTAAAAAATTAAATTTATTAAAACTTGCAATATTAAACTTTTTATTACTAATATTATTTTTTTGATTCGCTTGTAAAGTCAAAGATAAGATTTTTTTAAAAAAAATAAGTTTTGGATGTAATAAAAGAATAAATATTATATTTGTCTTAATTATAAAAACATTGAAGTGTAATCTTATGATGGTCGAGAAGGAAAAGATATTTATACTATACTTATTAGTAAGGACTAGGTGGTAGGCAAGTAGGTATAAATAAAATAAAACTATAATTAATGATTATATTTTACTTGATATTATTATAAAAAAACAATATATGTATGATAATTTAAATATTTTTTAAATTAAAATTATGTTTTTAATATTTTTATAAATATATATACATGTATAAGAAACGTGTAGTATCTTATAATTTTAAAAATTAAAGTTTCGACATATTGGATATGCATCTTATTCAATATTTATATCGGTATCCGTGCAACTTGGATGAGAAGTTAAGATTTTGATATGTGTTGTGATTGATATAGTCGTTTTAAACTTTAATGTTACTCCCTTTTCATACAATGAAGGCCAATTATGCTTTCAGCGAAGGTCTCTTTCCTTCAATGGTGAAAAAGAGAGATGCTTCAGGGATTTGGCAAGGTATTATTGAAGTATGGGACACATATTTAGATATACAAATAATAATAGAATATCATGAAATTGGGTAATTATTCTAAAGTTTTTACTTTTAAAAAACTCATCTGACATTATTTTTATGAAATCACGCTTATGACCTTCTATAAAATTATAAAAAACATAGTTGTTAAAACCAGAACTGAAGTTGTTAATAACAAATATAAAGTTGTTAATATAAAAATAATAGTTAATTTAGTTATTTAGTTTTTTTTTTAATGAAAAAGGGGCATAGCCAAAAGAAATTTATTAACAAGAAATAGAACAAGAGGGATTTATTCCCACCATGTCTCGAAACATCCGTCGAAGGAGCTTGTTGATGAGAGAGTTATTTAGTTTTTAACCGAAAAAAAATAACATAATTTGAAAAAGAAAATATAATTCTTCAATACATTATAATTCTTTAATCTAAAAATGGTAAAAAGAAAAGGAATTCATCATTAAATTACATGCACAATGCCGGATCACATAAAATTAATGTTAATTTATTTAACATCTCAATGGTTTTTTTTTAAAAAAAGAATTAGTTCGTAGTTGCATAAAATGGAAAATCAAATTTATTAAATGCTCCTAATAAATACGCATAAATGTTTAACATTGACCAAGAATCCTTTCATAAATTTTACTCACTCGTTTCAAATTATAAGATATTTTTTAAAGAGATTTGATATATTAAAATGTCTTATATTTTGAGAATATTAAAGTTTTATTAAATAGACTTATTTTAATATTATTATTTCTCTCTTTCTATTTAATTTCTGTCCCTCTCTCTTTTCAATCTATAATGAAGGGTAGCTTTGGAACTTGAAATTTTATATTTTTATTTTAAAAAATTAAGATTGTTAAATATATTTAATAAAATTTATTGATATGTAAAATTTTATTTTAAAAGTATATTATAATTTAAGATGAAAAGAGTAATGTGTTTTGCAATACAACTGATTAATGTGTTCGAATGTGCAAAAGAGATTCAATGTAAGTAACTTCAAATTCAGAATGTGGGAAGGTTTTAGGGATCCATTCATAACTGAAAAACACAATTCTCATATTGAATGCTCCTAATAATAAATACCCATCAACGAATAGCATTGACTCGAGATACCTTTATAAATTCTAAAGTTATTTTGAACCAAGCCATTATTAATAATTATAATTGTCCAAAAGAGGTTCAATTAATTTATCTAATTTCAGGTTCACAATGTGAGATCCTTTTTATATACAAAGGACAAATCTTAAAAAGAACAATTGTGCTCCACAAAAACTTGTTTCCTCAAGCATGATCAGGACAAGAGAGCCTAAACATGAGATTATATCAGTGTTGGCTTTAAAAAGAAGAGGATACATCATAAAGAACATCAAGAAGATGATGATGGAGGCATCTGGCAAAGAAGTTGAAGTCTCTGTTCCAGCTCCTTCGGTATCAAAGGAATTGTTGTGAGCTTTCATTGTCAATGAAAATTTGACGGACCAAATTCTAAAGTTTGTCAAGGTCCTCGCCATATGCTGTAGATTGTTCCATCAACTTTTCATTTTCTATATTGATGAACAATCCTTAAGATGTTACTTCAACTTGTGAAGCATTGATACTTCAACTTGTTCGATATATGACATGCCTGGGTCCTTTTTCCTTACATGCTGGAAAAGTATCAAAAATATTTTCTTAAAAAATAAAAAAAAATAATCTTCAATACATCTCCAATGCTTCAAAGTCAAGGGTAATTCTTGTAACCGATTTTTCTTAAAAATTAAAATAAATTCTAGTATATGATACATCTACTTATAAATAAATATTATATTATAAGCTAAAGTATATTTTTAGCTATCTAACTTTATATAAAATTTTAATTTAGTTGTTTAATTTTATAAAGTATCTTTTTAGTTCTTTAACCCTAATATTGTTAGTTTTAAATGATTATTTTTTGTGTCAATTATTGTTATTTTGAAAAAAAAATTAAACTTAATATGTTAACATATGAGAATGCTTTATCAATATTTAAAAGTATAATATAAAAATTTGTTAGGATAAAACTAATAATGTTAGAGTTAAAGGACTAAAAAGATATTTTATAAAATTAAGGGACTAAAATAAAATATTGTGTAAAGTTAAAGAACTAAATATATACTTTAGCCTTATATTATATGAGTTTTTAGGAAAAATTAATCATTTATTTCTTATAGTTTTGATTTAGTTGTAACTCAGTCCTTGAACTTTGACTCATTATAACTCAATCTATAAAGTTTTGATTTGATTGTAAATCAGTTCTTGAACTTTATTTCTTGTAATTTAGTCCTTGAAATTTTAACATCTTAAATATTGATCCCTATATTTTAAAAAATAAAATTATGAAGATTCAAAATATTTTAATATTTATTACTAGTATTTTAAATTATTAAACCCTTTTAATCTTTATAAATATTATAAATATTAAAACTTTAAAATATTTTTAATCTTTATAATTTTATTTTTTAAAATATATGGATTAATATTTAAGAAGTTAAAACTTCAGGGACTAAATTGTAAGAGGCAAAATTTAAGGACTCATTTATAATCAAGTCAAAATTTCAAAAACTGAGTTATAATGAGTCAAAGTTGATAATTTGAGTTACAATTAGGTTAGAATTATAAGGATCAAATGAGTAGCTTTTCTTAATTTTTATATATGTAGCAATATTTACTCATCAATAAAAGAAATAAGTTTATATCCATATCAATTTGTGACTTTTGATTAGGAAAAGGGAAAAATGCAGCTAAGGAGATACGCGAGAGGTAAGACATTGCAGGGATGCATGTGATATCTTCTCAAGTCTTGACAGTGTTGGAGTTTTAGAAGTGGCGACTTTATTTGTTGATGAATTAGATATAAAAACTATCTTTTATTTTTTAAACTAACAACATATGATGAATTAAAATTTAAATTTTTATCAGGAGAGATGCATATATAAATGCATGACAATACCTTAAACAAAACTAACTCTAATAAAAAGATACTTGTGTGAAACTGAAAAAAAAAAAAACTATTTTTTTAAGCAATAGGTCAGATTAGGACAGCTAATATAAGTAGTGAAAGTTGATGATTAGAATTTTTTTTGTTAATTGTAATAAAAGGTATAAGTGTGTTCATATTAGATTTTTGTTTTTTCTCTCTAAATTTTAGTGATGTTTAAGATGTATTTTATGAATATTTTCTCAATACATGGATATGTATCCTTTTAAAAAATTAATAATAATTGTCATATCAATATATAGGCATTGTGTTATACTCAATACTCCTTCTGGTCATATTTATAAGTTAACATTTTTATTAAAACAAAAAAAAATTTTAAATCTTATTAACTATGTCTAAAAACTAAATAAATTTTTAACTTTACTTCTATTAAATATACATACCTAAAAAAATAAAATACTCAAGCTTCTAATACCATTTTCAACATTTAATATGGGTAAAATGATAGAGTTAAATACAATAATTATTGAGATGTTATATAAATAGGATCAAAATAAATATAATCTCTATCTTATAAATCAGACCAAATGAATACTTATATCTATATATATATATCATAGGCGATATGAAGATTTAATATGCATACAATTGACATTCAATGTGAATTTGCAATTGGTGGATTGGCAATTAAAGTAGTTCATAAATCATACACTTCTTAGTTCTTACTTTCTCAGTCCCTAATTATAAGATTTGTTTTTTTTAATATAGTAATTATAAGATCTGATCTAGTTTTGAAATTTGCTTATACTAAGAAAGAAGTTGAAGTTGATTAATGTCTGGATTTTCTTGCCTTTTTTTATTTTTTTTCTTAATTTTTTATTATGCTCAGGTGTCCTTCTGTTAGAAATTCATGTTTGAGTTATTATTGGACACTAAATTTAAACACTTCTCCTAATGAAAAAATTTTTTGGGTCAAGTTTCTTATGAAAATTTGAATATTGATTTATCACATTATGAGAAATTATTGTTATTTTACAAAACCCAATTCTTGTTTGCATTAAATATGTAATGGTTTGCACAGTGCCAAATGTCTTTTATTATGATAATAATTGTTTGAGGCATATTTGGAAATATCTTCTATTCTTTCCCTAGAATTGTGAAAAAAAAAAAAAAAAACCCTAAGGATGTTATACTGCTCAAAATTAGGGCTTATAAAATAAGATGGAGTACATGTTCCCAAGCAATTTTTTTTAAGTGATTTACTAATATAGTTTTCTAATTTACTATTGAATTCAGTAAGCCTTAGAAAAAATATTGAAGTTGCAAACAATGGTCCATCATTCACAAAAAAATTTGAAGAGAAACAATATCTTTACTGTAAACAAATTCATTCTACAAGAAATCTCATTTCAATCATTATCAGTAAACAACTTTGACCAAACCTCACCTTCACATTACTTGAAATAAAATCATGCAAACTAAACTAATAGATTCTTGATATAGCGTTCGTTCTTCTTGCATATTTGATATGCTTTTTGTTCTGTCATTTTAGAATTTTTAAATAAATCTTATTGAATATTAAATAATGATTATAAAAGCATAATAAATATCAACATATCATTATAATATCATATTCCAATTATATAATGTAAATATAAAACTATTTTCCCTTTTTCTTTTATGCATTTGAGCTTCCCAGGTGAAGAAACCAAAGCCTTTATGCGCCATTTGTAATTATGCACTATTTTGATAGAAATAGAATTATAAATAAAAATAGAAATAACACTAGAAAAAGAACAGGGATTAAGTTTGAAAGTATGTTTGATATAACAGAAAAAATTGGTAAATTTTTTTTGAAGTAATTAATTAATTAATTTAATTAAAACTTTCATACTGTTTTGCCTTCTTCGATGTTCATCGGCAGCAATTTAACACAATCAACAATGCATGGTGTAAAATCACGTAAACTTGTAATCAATCAACTATTTAAAATCATGCAAATTTGTATTCTTCTTTGAATCAGTCACTAAGTAAGGCCTTAGATATATTCTTCAAATCCCAAACCATCGAACCCGAACCTGAACCCCACAGCTTCGACGTTGGTCAATCTCCTTCTTCGAACCCTAGACCCACTGAACCCAAATCCACAGGTTCAGGGCATGTTTGCTTGCTGTTCTCATGTTTTGCTTTTAAAAACTATTTTGTAATGTAGTTTTTAAAATTATTTTTCAAAATAAATTAACTGATAATCCATTTTATTATCTCAATTTTTTTAAAAAAAATTAGAATTAAAAAATAGATTAATAGTGATGGTTATAGATAGTTAGTGTTGATGATCAATAATATAAATTAGTCAAGGTAACTATTGGCTAAATTATATAGAACTTCCTTAAACTTTGAACTATGTACAAATACCTCTCTTAACCTTTAAACCTTAATAATAAACCTAGAATTGGTAATTCAAGCTAAGCTCAACGGGTCAACTCAAACCTGCTCAGAAAAAGTTAAGGCCAAGTTTAGCAATATGAACTTTTTTAAAAGGTAGCATATTTTAAGTTCAATCTGAATGAACTAACTCAAATAAGCCCAACTACTAAAATTTTTTGTTCTACATATGTATATAAAGTTAGTAATTTTGGCTAAACCCAAACCAAGCCGAAAAAAGTTAATGTTGGGCTTGACAATATGTATTTTTTTAAGAGGGCAGGACATTTTTAGCCCAATCCAAATAAGCCCAACATCCCTAATTACCGACTCTAAATAAATTTTCTTGAGCTTTCAGGTTTATGCAAATAACCCTTAGTCATTAATTATATATCTCCTTAAACTTTATTTTTGTGTGTATTTAAGCTTCCAAACGTTTATTGATATACAAATAACCCTTAAATTTTAAGTTATATATAGGTAACTAATATATAGGATTAATCATATAGAGTTATCTGTATAAATATAAAAGTTGATAGGAGTTCATTGTAAAGTTTTAAAAGTTAAGAAGGTTATGTATATGTGATTCAAAATTCAGGAAGTAATATATAACTTAGCCTAATTTTTAATAATCAAATTTAGTATATTTTAAAAACAAAAAAAAAATGAAAACAGCTTGGGGTTGTTTTTTTTTTAAAAAAAGAACAAAAAGCGAAAACATTTTTAAAAACAATTAAATGAAAAATACTTATTGAAACAAGTTTTTAAAATTTTTTATTTTCAAAAATAAAAAAATAATTTTTTAAAATAAAAAACAAACCGGCCCTTAATATCGTGATCTTTATTTATTTATTTATTTATTTATTTTCCTTCTTTGAATCCCAGAACCACTGAACCCAACCCCACAACCATGTCACTCCAGCAACAATTGATAGTGCTCGCTAGAGAAGATGACGAGGACAATGATGAGGACCGGCAATGGACAATGACAATGCTATGCTAGGTTGCTTAGCCAAGAAGAGAGATACTAGACATTGAAGGACCACAAAAAAAGTATTTTGGCCAGGAGAAAATTTTTTCTATGAAAATAAAATTTTCCTTGGCCTAAGGCTTGGAATCCAATTCCATACTCTCTCAAAATTTAATTCCTAATGAGCTAAATTCTTGTCAACCAAACAAGATAAGTTTTTTTTTTTTTTTTTTTACCAATGGGCGCTCAGTAGAGCTGGCAAGAGCTACTATTGGCATTCCTCAAATTGAGGGTTCGAATCCTGAAAAGTGACAGACGCGATAATTAATGAAACCTCAAAAAGATCGTCCCATCGATACTCCTCTACCATTATAACATCTCTTCGCAGGGGTTCTAGATTAGTCTGAGACGGACAATGAACCCAAAATATCTCAGAATACTGGATGGTTTATACATAAAAAAAACAAGATAAGTGTTTCTTTTCTCATCCTTTTTTTTTTCTGGAGACCAAATCCCAATGAAGCAAACAGGGCCAATTCAT
This sequence comes from Prosopis cineraria, assembly GCF_029017545.1. NCBI lineage: Eukaryota > Viridiplantae > Streptophyta > Magnoliopsida > Fabales > Fabaceae > Prosopis > Prosopis cineraria. Next base: position 11,796,773 of record NW_026555332.1, on the reverse strand, counting down.
TCTTCTATAGAATTTCTTCTTGTTTTTTTTTTCCCTCTCAATAATGACCAAATATATTTATGTTATGGAAATGAGCAAACATATTATTAAATTAAGTTTACATTAAAAGGAGAATGTCATCCTGAGGGTATCTCAACTGGTGAGAAACAAGTGGAGATACCTAGCAGGCACTTTTTATGGCAATCCTTGAAAATATAATTCCAATTTGGAAAGCCACAGGGTGAAAGAGAGCTACAAGAGCAAGGCTTCAAGCACAGCCCATAGTTGGAGCAGTAGTCTTCTCACACGTGTCTGAGGAATATAAAGCTAGGAGCGGAGTTGCTGAAATTCAAACTTGATCTCAATGTTCTTTCTACTTTCTTGTGAGTAAATATTGGTCATAAAAAATATAATTTTTATAAATTATGAATGAAATTTTTAAATATTTTAAAATATGATTCATTTATAAAATTAATTAAAGGTGATTTGTTTTATTTACAGAACAAATATATTATTAAAACATTTTACATAAATTAATCCACAAATATATCTTCTATGATGAATTAAATGATTTTAACTTTTAACTAACTGAGTTAAATCATGCACACATGTCCTCATATCTCTCCCCTTTTCAAAATAATTCCTTCCTTTTCTTGGTGGGCAAAGGAGTTAAGATAATATTTACATATTGCTTTCTTATTTTTCTAACAAGTGCACTTTTCTGCAAGAGATGTCCCAACATGTGCAATTCAATTTTGTGCCTCTGCAAACTAGTCTTATTGCCAAGCTTTCTTGTAAGAAGATGAATGTAAACCAATAACTTTCATTATAGAGGGATATTTAATTCTTTATGATAAATTAAGATGTCTAAGAATTTTTACAGCCTGTGTTTGATCTGTTTTGAACAAATGATTATATTTTTGTTTTCATGTTTTTAATCCACAATAATATATATTACCGATAAAGCATATTAGTGAAAATCAAATAATTATGGGCCGTGTTTGACCTATTTTGAACAAATAATTATATTCTTTTCCATGTTTCTGATCTACTAAACCATATCAATGAAAACTTATCAATATTATTTAATCTTATAAATACAAGAATGTTTAATCTTGTTATTTTTTTCTAAAGAGGGTCAAATTAAGCTATCTTCATCTTTGTGTATTTGAAAAAAAAAAAAATTTGTCCTAAAAAAAAAACATTTCAAAGGTTTGCAAATAATAGTTGTCATAAAAAACTCAACTAAAAATTAAAATGACCATAATAAAAAATATAGCAAATATTAAACTTTTTATTGAATTTAGTTACATAAAATGGACTGTGTGTGTGTTTCTATGGTCTCATTTCTTATTGAAACCCAAGATAGTTTATGTTGCTAGTTAAGCTTTGTAAGTAATAACTACACTATTTACAAATCAAATAAGATACAGGCAACTACTTCACAATTTAAAAAAAATATTAATTAAAACATTAATTTATTAAAAAAATTTACACCACCTTTATTTTATTCTTATTAAATACTCTATATAAATACTTTAGTAATCATAATTAAAATTTTAATCATTATGTTTTTTCAAACAGATAATAAATAAAATAGAGGGTACAGTTTAATAAACAATTATAACAATTATCTAAGGCTTTTAAAAAAAAAAATATCTTACATATAATGCGGCATGAAGGAGCAAATAATGTGGGAACGTTTACTTCACATAAAAATACGAATCTTGCTGAAAAGAGAGAGCCCGATGCTAATGCTGCTTTACCGCAGCGCCAAGCCGGACGCTAATGCTAACGGAGGCTTAGTGCTTTCTCACTAGGCCCATTTTCACAAAGGGTCAATGTCAGGCATATCAGCGCAGAACAGGAAGAAATCATGGCGGCGCATGTGATTGTACCACATGGAATCAACTCATGAAAAAATGTGCAAATCAAACAATTTCGTATCCAGAAACCCTGTGTTTATACTCTTGGCTAGTTTCCCGACTGAAACCTCCCAACTGACATGATTCAAAAACTAGCAACAAATAAAACTAAAACTAGTGAACTCCCAGATCCCAGAAGCACAACCCTCGACAATTTAAAACTGAATCAAACTCCTGGAATAGACTCCAGTTAAAACAGACCGCTCAATAGCATTTCTCCATGACAGACACAATCCAAAGACTGAATATCCCAAGATGAGGGAAGAAAAGAGGAACCACCACGCCTTGTCATGTTCCTAAGTAGCGGGAAATAATCAAATACGAAAAGATTATACTTGTCTCAAGTTGATGACGATGAAGTCCCTTCACCTTTCTCTCCCACGTCTTTCTTCTCTGTCTCTTTCTTTTCGGCATCTTCCTTCGCTGTCTCCTTCTTCTCGGCGTCTCCCTTCCCTGTCTCTTTCTTCTCGGCATCTTTATTCTCTGTATCTTTCTTTTCTGCCTCTGCCTTCTCGCCAACACTTAAGTTCTCAAGAAGACCAGCAGCAGCAGTTGCATCCTTGTTTTCCTCATTACTCTTCTGGGATTCAGCAACCTCTTGGAACATTTCCATAAAGGTTTTGCAATCTAGTGGAGAAGAAAAAAAAAACACCAGTGAGTACATGCGGATACAAGCTACAATTGTACTTTAGAGTGGTAATGCAAAACATTATATTCTTGCGTACACTCTTGTCAGGATCAAAAGAAATATTTATATCATAAAAACATTCGATATTCAATACCCCGGCCTCATCCATGCCATTGTTACACTGCGGAGAGTACAGAAAAAACCAGGGGAAAAAAGAAGTAAGCTAAAATTTGAGCACGTCATTACATAGATCATGCAGATCACTACGCAAGGAACATAATACCCTTCATAGACTCTCAATTTGAATGTGATCATAAAACATTTCAGTTCCTGACACCAAGGCAGTAAAATGAACTCTTGCAAACATAAGAAAAGGGTGAGGCTTGCAACTCTAGAAAGTTTGCACATCAATGCATAAGCAGGTGACAGTGTGATGTATGAGAAGGTAAAGATGTGCACCATATGTCAACTAGGACCCAGATGATATCTTGAAATCACGCACTAGCACACAAGGCTTCTAAGAAGTATCAACCCTAATTAAATTGATTATAAAACAAATCCGTTGTCCTCTTCTGATGCATTGAGACCATCATTATGATCAACTTAAGAGTATCAGAATTTAATATCCAAGACCTCAACATTCATCTTATTGTAGTGAACCACAAAAGAAATAGAAAGCAACCTGCTTATAGACCTTTGAATTAGTTTTCTTCCGTAAGGGGGAACGCTGAATAACAGAACCTCAAAGACGAAATCATATAGACAACATGAAAAACCAAGTTGTCAGTTGTGACATTAACTAGAGAAATCTACGAATCTATGAAATAGAATATAAAGCAAATAGTTCTACTAACAATTTTCACTTGATTATCAACCAACAAAACGTAGCATAAAATTTCAAACTCAGGCAAACATTTAACAAAAAAAAAAAAAAAATTCCACATAAAGATTACACAGTTTGGTTTTTTTGGTGTTGAGGGGTAACAAAATCACACATCCAATGTGGGCAGTTCATTCATGGGATATCAAGAATACAGCAGAATGACAAGTTGAAGCCTCTTAGGAACTTGATCTATATAATTACATATTAACCCACTAAGATCGTCAACCACAATATCACTTTTTCAACCATAACAATGCAAAGGAGGAAGAATACGATTGTTACCACAATTAATCAAAGATTACATTTTCAGAAGTATATATATCTGAGTGACTATCCTCGTCACACACAAATAACAAAATCAACTAGGACTGTTTGCAACATATATTAGTAAAGCATTCACGAGATGGTTCAAATTGAATTTTACATAGCGTAAATACACAAGCATACTTTCAATTGACGCAAATCGAATGCAGAAGAGTTCATCCTTCAGTTCACCATCAGCATAATCCCTCGCGTGCCAAACGCAAGATTTTTCGTTCCCAGCGTGTTCTTGCACCGTCATTGATGGTACAACTGCAAGGGATAAAAAGAAAACACGGCATTGATCACAAGAAAATAAAACGGCAACAAAACTGAAAATAAGACGCATTAAGAAGCACACTTACTGAGATGATTAGCGCAGATCTTGAGGGTCTTAGATTGCCTCATCACGAGTCTAACTTTTCCAGTAACCTTGTGCTTCAGAAATTTCACAGTACCCGCGCCTCGCTCCTTCCACTGATTCCCATCCTTATCGAATCGATAAAGCTTCGATTTCCTACAATTGAGCAAAAATACCTAGAATTTCAGCAACTAAATGGCCAAAACCCTAATAACAAATAGGAGAAGGGGAAAACTACATAATTATTTTTCTTACAAGTCAAGAAGAACATCTTCGTCTTCTTCGCCGGTGGAGACGGCGACTTCCTCAAGTTTAACAATCGGAGCAACTTGAGCTCCGGTGTCCTCATCCTCGCCGGCGGGGGCCTCCTCCTCTTCACGGTGTTCGGGATCGGCGCTGGACATGCTGGGATTTGGTAGAAACAATTTCCCGCTAGGGTTAGAGTCGGAAGTGATCAGTGACGGAGCAGGGCTGGCGGAGTGGAAAAGGAAAGCAACCAACCCAAGCGTTATATGGAGTTCAGCTGGAATAGAACGCAGTCATCAGCTTTAACGGTCAGATGATTGCCACGTTGTTCAATTATTTGATGTCGGCCGACCAACGGTTCAGGTTCAGATCTTTCTTTTTTTGGGAAGTAAATCAAATATAAATAATAATAAAAATACAAATGGAAAGAAAATATTTTTTTTTTTTTACATCCAATCATAATATTAGTAAAGAATCCGGCTGGGAAAAGAAAATTAGCCGTACTATAAAATCAAAAGGAAAAGAAAGAGGGCAATTTATGAAGATCTTCATTGACAATGTTACACTTTAAAATTGAAGGTGAAAAATTAAAGTGCTTTACACTTCCAAGAATCTTTGTAGCGTAGAATGGCTTAAATGAAATTCAAGTAATGCGGTTGATATAAATATTATTGTTTGGACTAAAATATGAAACATTGTTCAGATAGGTTATAGGACTAGTTGGGCTGAGTAACTAAAGAGTCAGGCCTAATATAAACAAAAAGGTTAGCCTCGAAGCTCAATAAAGGTCACGATAAAATAAATATGCCGAAATTTCGCTAGTTACAAGCATTGGACCATTGGCACAAGAAGACATGATCTCGAGTAATTCTTGAATTCGCAGACATTGTGCCTTGGTATCTTGGTGAGACGAGCTAATTACTAAAAACGGGAAACTTAAAATAAAGATTATGCCATGAGTTTTACGAGATTCCTAATTCCTTGGTAAAATGTGCTAGGTATTAAAGGAAAGACTACCACTACTCTGACACTATAAATAGAAGACAAAGACACAAAAGAAAACAGTCAACACTTAATTAAAGACTTGCACTTTTACATCTTGTAGCTTTCATTTTATCAATTAATTTTACTTTCAATTTAGACTTGTAGCTTCTCGTATTTCAATAAAATTAAACACTTGTTCTACCAAAGCCTTGTATCTTTTTATATCCGAATGAATTGTGATAAGAGAGCTCAAGACCCTTTTGTTTTTAATTGAGACTCAGCATCTTTGGCATGCTTGGTATTTGTTGTTCACCATGAACAATTTTTGGCACGCCCGGTGGAACCTGTGTAACAAAGATAGTAAGGACACGAAAAGACAAAATGATTAATGAAACAGGGGCTAATTCTTATAAACCAAAAGGGACCTTTGCACACGCAGGGTTAGAACACTTAACGCCTAATGTTGAAGCGGCTGAACATCATGAGCACATAGTGCCGATGTCGATAAGTAGCAGTAGCACAAGCCTTGGCTCAAAGCTAGGAAGTGGACAAGCTAACCCACTGATCATATCCAATAGTCCTATGGCAAAAGTACTACGGGAAATTCAAGACTGGATGGATAAGCAGTTGGAAGAGAGCCAAAGGTTCTTTACACTATCCCTAGAAACGTTAGAATGTAGGGAGAAGGAATGACAGCAGATCATGATGCAGGCTTTACATGATGGCATGAAGAACATAGCCACATCATTGAAAAGCACTTCTCTAAAAGTAGGCTCACATTTAGAGCCGAATGGAGGACAGCAAGCAAGAATCAATATAGGTGCTGGCCTTTGGGGCCGCTCGCTTGTAAGGGATATCCCTAACCCCAAAATATTTTCTCACACTCACACTAATCCTTTAAGTAATCCTTTGTATTATTTACAGGAGCCCAACGCGAGTAGCCCCGGGGGCATGGCAATGATCCTTAAGCATTATAATGAGCCTTAAAACCAACTGGTAAACATAGAGGCCCTAAGGGACACTATCCAAGATATATATGGACCAGGGCTAAGGCCAATTGGCCGCCCCACCTTCTCAAAGCCATATCTAGAGTATATAGACAGGGACAACCCATACCCTCGAGGATACAGGATCTATGACTTCACGCTGTTCTTAAGGGACAGAATGCAATCGACACTAGAGCATATTTAAAGGTTTATAATTCAATGTGGGGAGATTGCCAATTATGAGAACTTCGCCAACTTAAAACTGAGATTGTTCTCGAATACTCTCATGGGCCCAGTGTTCATATGGTACACTTCACTACGCCGCAACTCAATCATTAGCTGGATGAAAATGAAACAAAAGTTCCATATCCAGTTCAATAAGGTAGAGCCGGAGGTCAACTTAGTAGAACTCTACAAGCTCACCCAATGGGTTGGGGAGACGGTGGACCAATACTTGGTAAGGTTGGAATGACTGAGGAGCAGGTGCTATGTGCCACTTCCAGAAACTGAATTTGTCAAGCTGGCATAAGCAAGATTGGATATAGAGCTTCGAAAGAGATTTTAGGGTATGGAATTTTAAGATTTCTACGAGCTCACAGCCAAAGTATGGGGATATGAGAAATTGCTCAAGGAAGAGGACTATCGCCAACAGAGTACGACAAGAACCTATTTTAGGGACCTTGACATAGTGGTGGCAAAACAAAAAAATGCTGGCAACTACACATGCTCATCTTTGATAAGGAAGGCTGGAGAGATTCCCAAAAGGCTAAATGCAATTCAGTACACCTTTGACACCACTAAAACAAAGGAAATCTTTGATTTACTCCTTAAAGAAAACTTCATCTCCCTGCTTGCTGATCATAAAATCCCTTCAAAAGAAGAGTAGAGAGGAAAGGAATATTGTAAGTACTATTACTCGTGGAGTCATAGCACCAAGGCATGTTGGGGTCTTAAGAATATCATCTAGGATTGAATCAATAAGAGAGTTCTTAAGTTTCCTAAGGAGGAATCCATAGCCGTAAACGAGGACTCGTTCCCACCATTTGCCATAGTCAATATGGTGGAAATAAACTCCAGTAAATAATGATTCAAGAGAAATGATGGTAAGCAGAGAGATGTGAGACCCTACAATGTCTGGAATAGGGAGGAAGTGACTCAGGAAAGCTCAAGGACAATATGGGATTGCTTGAACAAACCTGCGATTCGGTCCAGTAAGAACAGGTCTTCTAGGTAGGACGTTTTCCCGGAAGGGCAAAGCGTCAAAAGCTCGAACGGTTCCAAGACAATTTGGGACCGCCTGGGAGACAGAATATAAAGAAAAATAACAAACAACCCTCAAGATTGGATGTTGGCCTGGGGGAGTGATAATGATAGAGCCAGATTGACTAAGATAGTTTGGGATCATTTGGGGGAGCCATTGGGCAAATTCAACTTCTTTATTAAGTACTTAGCACTATTAGGAACAGGTGAACCATTCATGAGGACACCGATGGGTTGGGATATGAGCCCTGATGGCTTACCTTTGCCACTATTAACACTATCGAAAAGCATCACAGAGCTTCCTTCAAAACCAAAAGTCGCTAAGGGCTCGAGCAAGTTTATTACGTCACCTGGTAATGTGTCACCTCTGAAATGGATAGTCGTAAGGCACAAGAAGTTTCTAGCTGACTTAAATGACATCTTCAATGAAAGCAGGTCGCACAGAGATACCTCAAGCAGTAGAAAATTGAGGTACAGGAAGGCCTCGATATTTAGTAGGAATCTAACAAGTTCAAAAGAAAGTCCACTAAGGACCACGACGAAGGGAGTGAGAATGAAAATCAATGTGATGGTACCATTCAAGTTGGGGAGATACCTCTTAACCTTTGCTACGTGATTTCATTAATTCTCCCTTCTCAGTTCCAGTCTATAACCAATAGGGCTCAGGATCAATATGAATAGAAATCCTCGAGGTTGACAAACATAGGCCTGTATCAATATTGCCCAATGGAGCCAAGGAAAGAAGAGGAGTATGAACCAATAAGGACATAGATGCAGAAAGAGAAGGCTGCGAAGCCCATCTGCCAAGTTACCTTACAAGCTGTGGAAGAAAAGCCAAAGCGAGCTATCCTGGAGAAACCAAGCATTAAGATGACCTAGTACCTGAAACCTTTATATATTACAGTACATTTTGGCAGGAAGCTAATGACTAGGGTTTTAGTGGACAACGGCTCAGGGGTGAATATACAGCCAGTCTGTATGATGCCTAAGATAGGGCGAGAAGAACATGATATGATACCAACTGAGGTGTCTATTGTGGGATTTACTAAGACCGCTTCTAAGGTTGTCGGCGTATTACCATTACAAGTTAATGTTGGGACTAAATCCTCTTTAACGGCCTTTTTTATGATCAGTACTATAATACAATATCAGGCCCTCTTAGCTCGGGACTGGATCTATGCCAATGAATGCGTACCTTCCTTACTACATCAAATACTTTTTATGTGGAAAGGGAAAGAAGTAAAAGTAGTCTACGCTGAATATAAGCCATTCACAGCAGTCACTAACTTTGTAGATGCGAGGTATTATGACTCTGACGTGGTTATATTTATGTTTTGAAAGGCACAAGGAATCATTTCATGCAAAACAATAATGAACACTATAATGCCTCTAACATCACAGAGGTACGAGCCCATCATAGAACTGGTTGATGGCTGAGTCAGACAAAAGAAAGGCCATAATAGCCGTGGCCATTTAGAGGTTATGGTTGCATAACATATAATAGAGACTAGAAGACTACGGACTTAAAATCTTTGGAATTGAAGTCATATATGAAGATGAAACCTAAAGGGTAATGCAACTGCACAAGCTAGACCCTACACCTCTGAAATTTAAAGACATAGCCCCTAAGGTTCAAGATCTACTAGAATAAATAAACCTTAAATCCCCAGAAGAGCTGAGGATCACTTTCATTAGCCCACTATTAAATAAAAAGCAAAAGAATGCCATTAAGCAAGTACTACAGGAGTTCAAGGATTGCTTTACATGGGACTATGATGAAACGCTAGAGTTAGCGAGACAACTGGTCGAACACAGGCTCCCTATAAAGCTGAATTATATACCATACCAACAGCTCGCTAGGAGAATGTTAGTCGAGGTAGAGCTACAAGTAAAAGAGGAGATCAAATGCCTCCTACAGGTCAGATTCATATGGCCTTGCAGGTATGTCCAGTGGCTCTTAAACATAGTCCCAGTGATCAAGAAAAATGGAAAGCTGCGAGTTCGTGTAGATTTCTGAAACATAAACACTGCCATACCTAAAGACATGTATGCAATGCCTATTGCAAATAGGTTGATAGATACTGGGGCTGGGAATGCTTTATTATCATTTATGGACTGCTTCTTTAGATATAATTAAATATTTATTGTGAAAGAAGACATTCACAAAACTGCTTTTAGGTGCCCAAGCTCTATTGGGATATTTGAATGAGTAGTCATGCCATTCAGTTTGAAAAATGTCGGGGCCACCTATCAGTGAGCTATGAATGCCATCTTCCATGATATGATAGGAAAATATCTGGAAGTATACATAGATGATATAATAATTAAATCTAAAAAGGCACATGATCATATTGAGTATTTAAGGATGAGTTTCCTCTAAATAAGGGAAGTAGGCCTTAAATTAAATCTACTTAAGTGTGCTTTTGGTATAACTATAGGTAATTTCCTTAGATTCTTGGTCCACAGAAGGGGGATTGAAGTTGACCAGAACAAAATATGGGCTATCTTGAAAGCAAAGGCGCCAAACAACTAGAAAGAATTTTAAAGGTTCTCAGGACAGGTCAATTATCTTAGGCGTTTCATCCCAAATCTAGTAGGGAAGACAAAAGAGTTCTCTAAGCTCCTAAAACTTAAAAATATTAAAGAATTCACCTGGACTGTACATCATCAGACAGCCTTTGATAAGATTAAAGAATGCTTAACAAAGCCTCCAGTCTTAGCAGCCCCAAGGGAGAACACCTTGTTTTTATTGTATTTAGTTTCCACTGCCACGTCCATATGTTGTATGTTAGCTCAAAATGTTGATGGGGATGTGAGCAGGTGGTCTATTATTTAAGTAGGTGTTTAACTCCCACAGAGACCCGATACTCAGCTGTAGAAATGACATGTTTAATGCTATATTATACTTATACTAAATTAAGACATTATATAATAAACGCAATTTTGTATGTGGTTTCTCATTCTAATTTAATTAAATACATACTTAATTGGCCAATCATGACAGGCTGAATAGGAAAATGGAGTTTGGCCTTAGCAAAATTCTCATTAATATTCTTGTCTCAAAAATCAATAAAGGGCCAAGTCTTAGCAAATTTCCTAGCTCATCACCCTTCAGCCAGACTCCCCGAAGATGAGCAAGAACTAGCTGTGTTCTCAATAGATCCAGAGCCCTGGGTGCTTAAGTTTGATGGGTCTAGTACTAAATAAGCATCTGGGGCCGGGATAGTAATAACTTTTCCTACTACAATAAAAATGATATTGTCTCTTCAATTAGATTTTGAATTTACTAACAATCAGGCAAAGTATAAAGCACTATTCACAGGGCTCGAAATTCTTTAAGAAATGAGAGCCCGTGATGTGGTTGTAGAAGGGAATTCTCAATTAGTCATCAAACAATTAATTGGTGAGTATAAGTGTACAAGTCCAGCTCTAGTAATATATTATGCTGGGGTTTCTTAGATCTTAGAAGTGTTCAAGACTGTAATGTTAACTCACATTCCCTGAGCTCAGAATTGGGAGGCTAATGAACTGGCTCAAATAGCATCAGGTCTAAGCCTGTCACCTAAGCTCTCTAGGAATATAATTGTGGTGGAATGGGAGGAATATCCCTCGGTCTCTCAGCATGGTAAGGGGTAGCCCGGGATTGATGAGATAATTTCAAGAGTTATCTATAAAATTTCAATCAATGATATCCCTATAAAATGAGGATATATGCTCAATACTTCATTCTAATTGGAGATGAATTAGACAGAAAAGGCCCAAACAGGTTATTACTTAGGTGTTTGGCCTTCACTAAATACATAGAGATCTTAAAACAAGTACATGAGGGAGTATGTGGCACCCATCAGTCAGGGCTAAAGATGTAGTGATTGGTGTAAAGGCATGGATACTATTCGCCATTAATGACTAAAAATTGCATCAAATATACTAGAAGATGTAAGAAGTGCCAGACTCACAGGCCAACACAACAAGTGCTAGTATCAGACATGCATCCAATTATCAAACCATGGCCTTTCCAAGGATGGGCTATAGACATAATAGGAAAAATCTATTCAAACTCATCTAAGGGTCACTCATTCATTTTAGCGGCCACATATTATTTCATAAAGTAGGTAGAGGCCATCCCTATGAAAAAAGTAGAATAGGATAACATCATTAACTTCGTACATGAGCAAATTGTATTTCAATTTAGAATTCCTCAAATGATTACAACAAACCAAGGAACAATGTTCAATAGAAGTGACTTTAAAGCCTTCATTGAGGGAAGTGAGATAAATTGTTAACATCCTCGCCATATTACCCTCAAGTAAATGGACAGGTCGAAGCTTTTAACAAAATAATCCTTGGAATTCTTAAGAAAACAATTGAGGAGAACCCTAAGGAATGGCACAAATGATTGCCCGAGACACTATGGGTGTACTAGATGTCAAAGAAGAAGCCACAGACATGAGTCTGTATGTGTTGACATATGAGCACAAAGCTATATTGCTTATAGAAATAGAAGTCCCTTCTTTACGCATTGCAAACAGTTTAAAAAGACCATATAAGAACTATAATGAGACTATGATGAACGAGTTAATTCAATTAGATGAAATACGTTTACAAGCACTGGATCATATGATCGCTTAGAAGAAAGAAGACTCAAGAATATATAATAAAGAATAAAAATGAAACACTTTTAGATAGTTGAGCTTGTGCGGAAGCTTGTGTTACCACCTAATTCTAAAGATCAAACGCTTGGTAAATTTTCACTTAATTAAGAAGGACCATTCAAGATAAGCGAAATACTTAAAGGAAACATGTACGTGTTATCTACCATTGACAGGACTCCATATAGACGGACTATAAATGGAAAATATTTAAAAAAAATATTGGTCGTCATTGTAATATAGTCTGAAGAATGAGGAAACAAAGGACCCAAGGCCTAGAATGGCCTCAGGGCATACAAATGGCATACTATAATAAAAGAATTTTGCTCTTTATTTCACAGGAATTATGTTACAAGGGATAATAAAAATTAAAGAATAAAGAATGAAGAGTAAAGTACATATTTTCACTATTTATAAAAAGTACATAAGGTCTCCTACATTGCCAAAGTCGAGTCTAACTCATCAAATAAGCTCTGATGTCGACTAAGGGCCATCTCGAATTCAAGCATAGAATAGAGCTTTTCATCCAAAATGGCCTATGCGTCATCCAGAGCTTTAGTCACAACTTCTAGTTCGAACTCAACTGGACCATCTTTAGCTTTAGCCTATGCCAGCTCCTCTTCAACTGCTGCTAGCTAGCACCTCAAGTCCACCACCTTAGCCCGTAGCACTTGGAGATGATCCACATGAGGGGCAATCTCCTGGACCCAATTAATAGCAGCAATCATCCGGGTCTTAACGACAAGATACTCATTCCTCACAGACCAATTGTTTTTCAAATAGTCTGAAAGAAGGGAGAGTTCTTTATGGCAATAATTGATGATGTTGTAGCACGCCGGGACTTAATTTTGAAGGAGTACTAGCTCAAGCATGGAGACTGCCTTCTCCACAGCCTCAAGAGCCCAAATCAACTCCTTGTAATTTTGGTCAGGAATGAGGAGTGGGTCTCGAATGAGTTGAAACTGCACGACCCTTCAAGCATCCAACACCACGTCCATTTTACAAACATGGATGTGGGCTAGAAAGGCATTAGTATGAACCACCTCTGATAAAGCAAGCTGAAGAAAAAGAAGTAAGGTTATTAATGAGAGAAAAAAGAAATAGAATAGAAGGAAAGAGCATAACAAGCTAATACCTGATTGGGTGCACGAGTGCTTTGTCTTTGCTCGTGGAATAGGGAGGGGTACGTGCAGTTGATCGTAGGGCCTTCTCCATATGGCCTGTAAGTATGAAGGAGTTAATTTGACCCCGTATCGAGACACCTTGGGTGAAGGCCAGGGCAATTATCATGTTCTCTATAGTCGCCACTTGAAAACCCTTTAAGGGCCTTTCAGAGCCCCCAACCTTTAGCACACTCATCGAGCTGGTAGGTGGGATTGAAATAACAGGGGAAAACATCCTTAAGGCCTCAGTAAAGGCAGGACCTTGAACTTCATTAGCCCCAAGCTCCAACTTACCACCTGAGGCTACAATGAAAACTTGTTCTTAGCCAACAGTAGACCTAAGGTCTTCTAGATTGCCAGTACCATTTGGGGTCATGGTAGACATGGCTCCCTGAATCTCAATCGTGGCCCCTTGATCCTCTGCATGCCCCATCACCTCCCAAACCACATCCTGAGCAACTTCAAATGGATTTACAGGAGAGGCAGAGGAGGTAGCACTAGAGGGTTTAGGAGCGGGGTCTCTATCCTTCTGTGTTAAAGGGGACTCACCCTTCTGTCGTTAGATTTTGCTGACAAGATCATCATCCATTGGCAATTATACGTGTAGTTTCCCTTCTGAGGAGTAAGACCAGCTGGAAGAGAAGTAAAGGAAGGTTGATTAATAGGAGGAGGCATTGTCTTCTTCCTCCTCTTAGAGTCGGGTGAAGGAGATGGAGCCGGCTTCCTCTTATCAGGACTATCTCCTTTATCTGGGCGACTTGAGGAATGAATCTTCTTAGACCTGGGCTCTTTAGGAACTAAGACTTAGGAGGACGCGTTGTCTTGATCCATCCCTTGGACAATGGTCCTTAGTGAGGGGGTCATCTAGGTCTCTGAAGTAGCAGGGGCATCGATGTTTTCCCTTAAGAACGTCATCAGCACATGTGATTAGGACCAATCACGGCCTACCAAAAAGTTAAAAGAGGATTAGACTTTATTATAAAGGAAAAGAAGAAAAAGTAAATTAAACATAAGAAATAATACTTATTGGTATAGCTCTTTATTATACGCATAAAGCGTTGGGGCCATCATTTATTAAAGCGAAGGTAGGCATCTCTATCTACAAGCTCAACCTTGTATTGTCTTTGGGTGGTGTGTGAGATGGTTATCTAGTTGATAGCCTCCCGGTCTAACAGCTCCACATTATGTTGGGGGGATAGCCCTCAAGGGATGCACTGGCTTAATCCGAATTGGCCCACCATTAGTTAAAGATGATAAGACTCCAAGTAGACCTTTAGAGATTTGGAGGAAGAGCCAGTGTACGGCAGCCATATTTTTCTGGGAGTAGTAGCTAAGAGGAAGACCCTATCCCTTAGCAGTAGGGCAGGCTTATTCTTTCAGTTCACTAGATATTTATACCAAGTGGGAAGGCGGTGGTCCAAAACATTGAAAGCCTTTAAGGTCCTTCATAAGGACTAGCTTTTCTAACTAAAAAACTCAAAGTAGTTCTTTGAGTCAGTCAGCGGATGACCACCTAGAAAGTAAGTGAAGGGATGGTTAGAAATTGGCATGTGAGTCTTTAAGGAAGGGCTCCTGATAAAGAAGGGGAAGTAGGCCATTGTCTATAGCTTCAAGAACCAGACAGGCCTATGAAAGTTATTGAAAGGCTTCTTCATTAGCGACTCCCTCATGCCATCATAAAGGTAGCACAGAAACATCATCCCCATGACTATCTAATTGCCGCAAAGTAAGGACTGGGCAATCCTCAAGTGTAGCTGCACGGGCTTCCCATCCCTTGGGGTCAGGATCTATTAGCTTAGCAAGATCCCGATGAAGACCAAGTGCTCCATGGGGGTGACAGGCTCATCGACCTGCTTCTCAAAGAACAGCTCTATGATCTTTGTAATGGAGCCCGCGCTCTTAATCTTGCTTTCCAAGTTGACCGAGAGGATGATGTAAGAGTCATGCCTCTTGGGGATTGCATAGAAGTTCTCCTCCCTATTGATAAGTAGCCCCAAATAGATGAAGACGTCCCATAATGTGATAAACATGGGACTGAGCTAAAAAATAAAGGCATTATATCTCGGAGCCCAAAAACTCAATAGGGCCGTCAGAAGGTCAACTAGGATGTCGACATCGGCCGAGGATAGTTGAATTAGGTCATATAGACCTATTTCCTTCCACTGGGATGCGTATGTTTGCTTCAGGCGTCTCACCCAATTGACCCAAGCATGAAGAGACCAGGGCCAATTCCTTAACTTTTGGTAAGATAACTTAAGGAAAGGTGAAGTTGTCTGGCCTAAGACTAAATTGCAGATGAAGGTCAGTGGCCAGGGATTTAGTTGAGTGGGGGCTGTGACTTCAAACATGTTGGGAGAAATGGTCAAATACCCGACATCACTCTTATTAGAGATTTAAAAACTCTAAGGAGAAATACTGGAGAAAAATAAAGAGCAGTTAGTATATTCGCCCTAATAGAACAGAAGGGTTAAACAAGAAAAGTAAAAAGCTTACCAGAAAGCAACAAAATCATAGAACGAAGAGTTTTCCTATAAAGAAAGTAAAGAAATATCAGAATGAGGAACCAATCCAGGGGAAATAAGGGTTTCAACAATGAAATATGTACCGTCACAAACTCACCAAGTAAGGTAATAGGATTTTAGATAGTTGCCAAAGAATCAAGTAGACTTTTAATGGATGTGGAAGATGGAGCGACAGTAGAGGCAGCGACAAAAGTGGAAGAAGCCATTTAAGAGTAAAGGTAAGTTGGGAGCAAGGGAGAAAATGCTTGAAGGTCAAGAAATGGTAGAAAAGGGCAAGAGAAGTGACCAGAAAAAGAAATGAGTTTATACTAACAAAAGGCGCTCAAAGACAAAGCGACGCTTCAGTTTTTTCAAATGTGCCACATATTTTAAGTTATCAGCTAGACAGCCATTGGCATGTGGGGGGCATTGTTTGAGCTAAAATATGAAACGTTACTCAAATAAGTCATAAGGCTAGTTGGGTTGAGTAATTGAAGAGTCAAGCCTAATATAAACAAAAAGGCTAGCCTCGAAGCTCAATAAAGGCCACGATAAAATAAATATGCCAAAATTCTGTCAGTTACAAGCATTGGACCGTTAGTACAAGAAGACACAATTTCGAGTAATTCCTAAATCAGTGGACATCATGCCCTGGTATCTTGTAAGACGAGCTAATTACCAAAAATGGGAAATTCAAAATGAAGACCATGCCATGAGTTTCGCGAGATCCTTGATTCCTCAGCAAAATGTGCTAGGTATTAAGGGAGAGGCTACCACTACTCTGATATTATAAATAAAAGATGAAGACACAGAAAAAAATAGTCAATGTTTAATTAAAGACTCATACTTTTACATCTTGTAGTCTTTATTTTATCAATTAGTTTTACTTTCAATTTAGACTTGTAGTTTCTCGTATTTCAATAAAATTAAACACTTATTCTACCAAAGTCTTGTATTTTTTTACATTTGAGTGAACTATGGTAGGGGAGCTCGGGACCTTTTTGTTATCAATTGAGACTCAGTGTCTTTAGCATGCTTGGTATTTGTTGTTCACCACGAACAATTACAAAACAAGTTTCCTAGAATGTTTTTTTTTTCAATATATTTGTTGGGAAATATAGTGTTCTAAATGCAAACAAGCTTTTTCAGATGAGGAGGCAAGACTTACAACACTCTATAAGGTCAGAAGTGACCTCTATATCTTTAGGACATCCTCTATGATGAAAAAACATTCCAACCACCTTTATGATGTTTAGGTAAGACTATTTGCAATAAAGTGAGACTTCATATTGATAGTTCATATAAGGATGGGGTTGGTTAGTGTGGAGGCATTATAAAAGATCATAATGCTAATTAGGTATATAGCTTTAACACAAAAATAAATCTACAGAGGGCCAGCAGGGCAGTGACAACCTGTTCTTCAAATTTTATTTAAAAACAAGTTTAACTTTCTATATGGAAAGTGTAGAAATCAATGCTCCCCCCAATGTTTAGATGAAATTTAAATTTTGGCCTCCTACATTATGATTTCTAGATTTGTCCTTACTTTAACATGAATATAGGCAATTGCCCCTTGCTATTACTAAAGTGATTAGTAGTATTTATGGTCTTTAGTTATATAGGCCTATACAGATTGTGCTGAGGCGGTTAACCTGATTGCTAGAAGTGTTATTACCCATTTAGAGAAATTATCAACCAAGCTAAAATTTATTTCTATTGGGATTGGAACATTCATTTGAATTTCATGTTTAACAAGGTTAACACTTGTGCACATCTATAGGCCAGTCAGGCTAATAATGATTTTGCATGGTATATTACCTTTGATTAGCATCCACCTTGTTATGTTAATGTGGTGGATGATGAAAGGAAATTGTCTAATAGATTTGACTAGCTAGTAATTGCTTTTAATTAAGGTTCTATAATCTATTTTCATTCCAAGAAAAACCAAAAGAGAAGATTAAAGTGTTTTTTTTAATTGCAGGTAATTGCTAGTGAACCTGGTGAAAGAGCATTATTGGAGCAGAATTGTTTTATCCATAAAACTGCTGACCGAAGATATGAATTATAGAAATGAGGTTGGAAGAATCCCTTTTCCTTCTTACATGTAAGGATTTGTAAAATTGTAGAATGGTATTTGATACAAATCTTGCATTAAGTGAAATTTCTTCCTAAAACTTTATGACTCCAAATTGACCATCCTGTATCAAAAGGGAGGAGAGATTGCGAAGAGCTTGTAAACAAAGAAGAGACAATGAATGATACCGATTCCTTGATGGAGTGGACCAAGAACATAAGGTTTCAAGATAATTGATTGTACTATTGACTTCATGAATCACATTCTTAGACTTTGAACAACCCTTTCATGCATTGCCAAATTCCTCTTTCTCTATAGAATGTTGATTAGAATGATGATTCTTTTCAAGTTCTTTTTCTTGTTTTCATGAATTAAAGAAGTAATTAGGTTCTTGAATCCTTGAAATTTAGAACCTGGATACAATTCATCATATCTAATTCCAAAGGAACCGAACTAGATTGCTTTGTTACAGGGGCAGAGTAAAGATAAGTAAATTAGAGATTCAAATTCTAACTCAAAATAATTGAATAAGAGATCTTTAGTTGTTATTCATTTGAAATTTTTAACTCAAGATAATTAAATATATTTTTGAGGATTTAAAAACTATTAATACATGAAACTATTGACTACATTGTCAAATTTATCCCCAAAGCTTAATGAATATTTTTTAAATTTATTAGAGTAAATAAGGATATATGTTACTAAAATGTTAATAAATATTATTTTAAACTTCTAAAAGAATATATATAATGAAAAAAAATTCCCAAAAACACATGTCTTGAAACGGAAAGAGTACTTCATTTTAAAAAATAATCATTAATAATTAACAAATGTGGGCATACCTTACAAAAATTATCAAAAATTTGAAAATAGTTAAGAAACTAGAAAAAATATAAGAGAGATTTAAGATAAGAGAAATGAACAAAACAAGAGAGAATTGGAGAGAAATGAAGAATAATTTTATTCACTTAAATATCTCAAATGTGTAATACATATATACTCCCTTTGTTTAAAAAAGTAAGGTATTTTTTAAGGAGTTGAACATTCAAATAAGTAATTATGGAAAGATATAATTAGCTTAAAAATAAATAACTATTTTATTGGAGATAAAGAAGAAGTAACTTCTATTTATAGACTCTAACTCTACTCAAAAGTTACAACAGATTAAGGGTTTGTTTGGATTAACATTTGGCCAACTATAGGTTGCACAAACTATCTACTACAAACTGAAGTTAGGAAAAAAAAAAATTAGTTACTATAATGTGATATGTATTTGGATGCTATTTTGTGTAAAAAAATAATATTTTGGCAACAGAATAAGACATGAGTTTTATTTTATATATATATATATATATATTAGTTATATAATTTGATAAATTATATAGATAATATATATAATTTTATAATTTGAGAAAAATATTTAAATTATGATTATAATTATAAAAATAAAAACACAATGTATTATTGTAAAAAAATATTAGTAGATACTAAAAAACTTAATTACATCTATGTAATGAAAAGAAAAGGTTCATAAAAACAATAAATCATAAAAATGTCAATTTTTTAAAATTAGTACATAATTAATTGGATCTCATGTGCTATAGAAGTTGATATCTAATTATATTATGAACATGATTCATTTTCTTAAGATGATGTAGCTAAACTGATGAGGATGCTTCACTATGTTGATCAACTACTTTACTTTCATCTTTAGCTTGTATAAATTTTATACTGCTTTCAAAATTTCGCTTGATAAATTTATATATAGCCCTTGTTGCATGAATTTTGTGGACTTGTGTTTGAATGCCATCAATCGCTCTTATAACATCCTTGGAAAATAACTAATACCAATTGCCATCTTTTATTTTTGCATGACACTCACAAAACATAGGATCATGTGGCTTAATATTTTTCCTAGACAAATTAAGGAAAACAACTAATGCCTTGTGAAAATGTCTATGAATAGTTTTTCTAAATGCTGAAATCTTTTTTGTATCATCTAATTACCTACTCTATGTCCAACCATGTTCAAGAAGATTGCAACCATTTCGTTAACCCCATATACTTAGAACTCTTCAAACCACACTCAACCAATTTAGACAATGGGTTGAAGATATGTTTTTTCCATTCAAAACATTTAATGACAACATATGAGATGGCCTTGCAAAATTTTTTGCACCCATGAATGACCTGTTTGCTCACTAGTTCTACATGACTCTTTGCATATATAAGCTAGGCATTACATATAAAGACTCAATAATTCACATATCTTTTCATGCTCTATTATATATTCATGTAAAAGGGGAAGCAATTGAGATAGTTGATTTTGATTATTTGACTCTTCTTCATCCCAATCTTGCATCCACCTTGACATGAACTCATTGTCCCAATTTGCCATTAATTCTTTAACTTGTTAGTGTGGTTGAAATCAAATTTAATACTTCTTGCATAATCACCTTACAATCCAAAAAAGGAATATACAATTAAGTCAACAATAATAACATAGCATAATTTAAGACTCATCACAACAACAAAACTAAAATACAATTTACGTGCCAATGTGTTACCCAAATGTCAATGGGTCGTAAGCTTGATTCTTCAACTAATTCATCAAGCTCTCTAAGTGTGATAAACACCTTTCGTAGAGGGAGGGGTTAAACTAGCTTAGGATTTCAAGGCGGTCAAAGTTAGGTTGCCCAATCTTGAACAAGTAACCATGTATGTGCACATTTCATCGGCCTTGTTTATAAAACAATTTTAATATGTTTTATTGAAATTAATAAAAACATTAAAAATTATTAATTCTTTCTAAATATTTAATAAGTTTTTCAACTTTACCTTTATTTAATATATGTACTTTATTAATATATTTTCTCTTATTAATATTTACTTTATCCTTTATCTAGATGAAAATAGAATAAGAAAGATAGAAAACCAGAAAAGAAAAATCCTAAAAATAATACGCACGCCGTGCACACACACACATATCTTTTATCACAACTCCCCCCACCCCAAATAATTTAATTTGTTAATGCTAACATTAACTCTTTTATCTTCTTTCAACATGGTTGAGCTTGGATTTAAATGAAATAATCCCTTCTTGGAATTGACTTCACCCTTTCAAAAGTGAAAGCATTGCAAAACCTATCAAACTACAAAAATCATTGCAAATAAACTTTACCCAAAAACCTTTCTAGATGGACCTCCCAGAAAAATACACACACATAACCTAGGTCCGCCTTGAGGCTTATACATCAAAAGTTGACAACATAGCCAAAACGTAAATTATGATCATGAACTTGGCCCAAAAAAAAAATGTAAATTATGATCACGAACAATTTCCTCCCTTCCCTGAAGTTCAGTCACAACCTCACCTGTTGATATCTCATTGTTTCGTGATGTTGTTTGCATGTGTTCTAGCCTCAAATATAGTAGCTCTCCTACTTACTGCATCCATCTCTTCTAAAACCCACATGAAACTATCTCAAATGGATCAAGCCAAATATTAATATTAATATTATTACTACTATTATTTTTTATATGGCTATTTAAAGTATTTTTTATATTCACACGAGTTAGAGACTTCATGCTTAAATAGTCATAGCATATTTCTTTAGAATCAATAGTTGTTGGTATTACCCCTCCACTATTACTACTATTATTTTTGCCCAATATTATTATTATTATTGTTAGTGTTATTTTTTTATACAAAAAATGTTTATGTGAGCTGGATTCAGAAGCTCACCAGGACTAATGCTTCTAAGCTCAAAGAATACTTATAGAGATATTTATAAAGGTCTATTTGGTATGATGGAATTTGAAGAGTGGAAATGAATGTGGAGATGGAATTGAAATTTTTGCATGTTTGGTTGGTTAAAATGAAGTTGAATTTGATTTCCACATGGAAACCATTTCCATCAAAATTGATGGAATTGGGTTCCATAAAAAAAAAAAGTCAGTTTTGCAATTCCACATATCCTTTGTCAGTTTTTACCCTTTCTCTCTCATCCCCTCACACCTTCACACGAATGAATAATACTGACCTCCTTAGCATCAGCAGTGAAGATCGACCTTCAATGTTTGATCTCCGAACTTCGTTGTTTAGCCGTTGTTGCTTGTTTTCCAACATCAACGACCTCCTCCCTCACCGATTCTACTTCCACCACTCCTTGTTGTTTGTCTTCTTCCCCCTCTCTTATCAATTTGTAGAGAGAAGTCGTGGAGGGTGCTATGGGTTTCGTTCTTCACTGATTCACTTTGTCGGCTCTTCCTTTCGAAACTCTCTGATCGGCGATTGAAATCCCATCACATCCAAGGAAGTCCTCAACAATGGCAACAACATTGCCGTGGGCAACCAGTTTCTAGAACCTCGACGATGTCGTCATCTTCCCCTGTGCCATCCCTTACTTCCATGTTTGAATCAATTTGTTAGTAGAGGCTGCATCTGCAATTTCTGATGGATCATTATTTTTGCATAAATGTATTTTGCTTGATTTTTGCTTGCATAAATGTATTTGCTTCAATTTGGATGATTTGGGTTGGGGTAAATTTTTTTGGGATGAGGGGCACTTTAGTCTTTTCATATTTTTAATATTAATATTTACTAAAAATAATTTTTTAATTCCATAAACATACCAAACATATTTTTAAATTTCATATCCACTTCAATATTCATATCTATTTTCACTTTCATATTAATTTTTATTTCCATCAAAATCATTTCTACTGTATCAAATGAGGCATAAATTGTCCATAAGCAAGGTCCTCACATTAGAGGTGGGCTTTGAACACACAACTTTGTGAATTATGAGTTAAATATTTATCAACTGGACTAATTTTGTTGGTTTTTCTTTTTATAACTGGTTTATTATTATTGTTGTTGTTATGTAGCAGAAACAAATAGTATAACTTTCACACCGAATAATACTTAAACGTTCAACGAATCAGAGAAGTTTGCCCGAAAAGGAGGCCCAACTAAAAAGCCTAAACAACATCAAAAACCCAAAAACATCTAAAGATCAAGCTTATGATAATTCAGTTGTTGACCTTTAAAAAAATTATAAATTTAAAGGAAATATAACTTTCCGGCACAAGTCCTAATGGGCTAAACTCATACGGGTCAACCAACCCATTTTTCAGTTCTGTATTTTTTTTTTGGGGTCAAATTTCCCATCTCTATTTAACACAACATAAAGCTAAAATTTGGAAAAAAAAAAAAAAAAACACACAAACAACACGAACGAGACTTGAGACAAAGACTATGACTGAAGCAGGATGGCATCATTGTATACTTGGCTTATTTATTTTATTTTATTTTATTTTATTTTTGAATTGATAGTCTTCATTAATTGTCATTATAGCTTTTCTACAAAAAATATTTTACTTTTTTTTCAAAAATTAATAAAAAATTATAGATGCTATAATAATTGGAAGAGATAAAGAAAGAATAATATTGTGGCTTTAGGTGGATGCATAGTTGTGACCCCTAATAAGAAATAGAGGCTAAGTATATTGTAATGTTTGTTCATCCGTAAATTTAGAAACTGCGGCTGCGCAGTTTCGCCACTTGTTTTTGTCCTCTTCTTATTCTATTGCCTTCCATTTCCATTTAACTAACAAATCATGGCTCTTTAATATATTATTAATTCAATTACACATTAAATGAGATATATTTTTTAATTTCATTAAAATTATATAATTTATTTTGAGTAATGAGAAAATTTATATACTTAATTTTATATAGTTCTCCTGTTGCAGATTATCTTATTCGAAGTACGGTTGGACATTAAATATAAGTATATTTCTCAGTAAAAATTTGAATCTTAATTCATTATATTGTAAGCAACTCACCCATTTTATTAAACTCAACTTTGTTGTACTTAATTTTATATATGTGATGTGTTTATTTTCAATCGAATTAAGATATATAAATTTTTTTATGTATTATTTATTCTCTAGCAAATTTTTGTTATTAATATTATTAATAGTTTAAAATTTATTTATTCTAATTTGATGGGATAGAAGTATATATTTATGCACAGCTTAGTACCAAACTCTTTTTCTTTAAATAATTTTTTATAGTCCAATGGATCAAGAATTTTTGGATTCTCTCTAATAAAAAACTAAAAATTATAATTAAATGATTATAATGAACTAAATTGTTAGACTTTATTCGAAATACTAATAATTATCAGTATTATGTTCAAAATTTAGAGGATTTGTCAAATTTTTTGAGCAAAAATTATGTATTTAAATTTATGAAGATATTTTAAGCCGCATAAACCAGCTTAGGAAATAAAATGGGTGGGATTAAAGAGGTGGGGTGTAATTAATAAATGAGGCTCAAAATTCAAATATTTAAAAAAAATTTTAGTAAAAAAATTAAAATATATAATAACTTGCCGCATGAAAGGTTATTATATAAAAACAAACATGCGTAATTTAAATGAAATATTAAAAAAAATTTATATAAATTATACTTGATTCTTGATTGCATTAAAGTACAAGCAAAACTAACCCTTCGTATCTTAAAGAGAAAAAGTCGGCCTCTCTACTAATAATAGGGTTTGGGGCTCTATGAATTTATTTTTATGCATTAATAATTTATACACATATTGTCATGCATACCAAGGCAATAATTATTCTCACGGCCCCTAAAAGTCATTCCTGGTGTTAAATTTATTATATTAAGTATACTTAAAGATAGTACACTCTATTAAAATAATTTAAAT
The DNA here is from genome assembly GCF_029017545.1 of Prosopis cineraria. NCBI lineage: Eukaryota > Viridiplantae > Streptophyta > Magnoliopsida > Fabales > Fabaceae > Prosopis > Prosopis cineraria. The sequence goes on along the minus strand of NW_026555332.1, from coordinate 11,772,103 downwards.
TATTTAATTAGATACTTTCTAAATTTTATATATCATGATTCATTTTTTAATTTTTTAGATCTGTGACTTTTTTTTACATTCTAATATTCTTTTTACTACTTTTTTTCTCTGTTTTTTAATTTTTTTTCTTGCCTGGGTTTGTACTTTTTTAATATTAGAGGCCTTAGGTCTATTCAATTTTTTCTCCTTTTTTCTTCTTCTTCTCTTTTTTCTTTTTCTTTTTTTTTAACTTCTTGTTGTATTTGTTTTTTCATCTTCCATTTCTTTCATTTTTTTTCTTTTTTTTCCCACAGAATGGCTCATGATACCATATTAAACTTATTATATTAAGTATGCTTAAGGATAGTATACTCTATCAAAATAACTTAAGCTATTTGATTAGATACTTTCTAATCTTTATATATCATGATTCATTTTCTAATTTTTTAAATGTGAGACTTCTTTTTACACTTTAATACCCGGTTCCTCATTGTACTTTTGTCACTATTACTTTATACACATCAAAGACTACTTACACTCATCATATCTTCATCAACCATTTCTCCCACAACTTATTCATTTTTATAATTGATAAAAATAGATTATGATTTTTTTAATTATTTAATATTCTTGAACCAGCATGTCTTCTTCTTCATCATCGTTCTCTTTTTAATTTGCTCAATTATCACTCAACTCATGTTGTCACAGAAAATTTGACAAATGATTAGTATTAGTATAGCTGGTAAAGAGTGCCACTTTAATATATATTTTATATATCTTGATATTATGATTATCTTGCAATTTTTTGGTTTAATTTTAACAAAAATAATTTCATGAATTAATGTTAAAATAATCAATAAGTCCTGTCCAAAAATAATAATAATGAATAAGTTTATTTTATACTTGAATACCTTTATCTTTATCGTCTCGTAAAAGATAATTAAGTTTTCTAACCATGTCTCGAAGACTCGAACTTAATTGTTTCAAATAACATGTTAATCCAATATACTTGAGAGTTAACTATAAGTTGCCCATATTAATAAGAGTTGGAATAGTTTTTCTATCGCCTTTTTAATTTTTAAAAAGGTCAAATTTGGAAGACTATCGAAAGTTACCCCCTTTAGTTGTTAATAAAATAAGACAATGTTTAAAATTTTTTTAATCCTTAATATAAAATAAAATTAGAGTAATTAATGTTCTAGTTTTACTCTTATTTATTTTTTAAAATGGTTTGAATTCCTAGATAACAATTGATTATAGTTATTAATTGTAAAGAAAGGTTATGATAAAATAAGGACAACAACAGTATAAAATGTACTCAGACAATACCGATAAAATAAATCACATAATAATTGAATGGCACAATAAATTAACAAATTAATTTCGAACAAATCAATTCCCATATGAGTGAGTATATGTTGTACTTGAAAATATTAAAAAAAACTTATAAAAATCAATTCGTCATGTTGTAGCCTTTAATGTAGTATTGATGATAAATTGCTGGACATGAAAGATGCTTGCGGCCTTGTGGGTATTTGTGCTTAGGGGACAAAACGGAAGATATAACATAAAAGCTGTTGAGCTTAAATAAAAAATTGATAAATGGAGGTGGCAAAAAAATTGATAAATGTAATATTGCAAAGTAAATAAAATAATAGATTTAATTATGGTTCTGGGCAGTTTGCACAAGCTAAGGTTTTGTGATTGTTGTTTATATAGTTTTTATTTGTAAGAGAAAAAAACTGTATTACACAAGTTAAAAAATTTTATTAACTATATTAATTATATTTAAAAATAAAAAATTAAACTACAAATTTTTTATTAATTGTATTAATCAAGCCTTCATTAATTGTTTTTTATGACTGTGAATAATGAAATTATTAAGGGTAATTTAAAAATTTGTAATAAATATCTATTGAAAAATGTGATTTTGTTTATATAAAAAAAACTAAAAGTAACTGTTTCTCTTATAAATAAAAATAGAAGGAATATATATGTGTGTATGTAAAGTTTAGGTGAAATTGGTTCAGGCTCACCAAATCAAGATATACCTCTAGATTTAAAGAGAACTATTTACAAATTATCAACCACCAAAGTTCTTATATGGGTAGGTTGAGTTGATCCCACAATTTTATGAATTGTGATCTAAATTCTTATCAATTGAATTAATTTTTTTTGTTCTTGTTTGCTGCTTTGAAGGGCAGCTTCTTTGTTAACTATTTGATTCACTAAAGTCTACTCAATACAAGCCTTATATTATAATAACTAATAGAATTTTTTTCCATGTTTAAAGACAAATTTGCCCAAAATTTTTTTGTCAACTATAATTGGTGTCTTTAACTTTTGATTAACATAATATTATTTTAGAAGCTTAAAAAATGGTACAATTTCACTTTATAGTAACATTTAACTAATATTGATCGTTAGTTGAAAATTTTAATTTGGGTTAAAAAATAATTTTGCTTGAATTTTTTTTTTGAATGAGTAATTGATATCCTAAAGTTTCTATTAGCGTAATGGTTTTGGGTTATTAATGTTCAAATCAAAAGAAAAATTTAACAATCCATTATTATTATAAAAAATAATTTATATTCCCAAATTTTGACATAAGATCCAACTTAAGATTGCTTTTACGCAAAATTAACTCTACCCTAAGCAATTCATAGACTTTCTTGTAAAGTTTGAACTTGTCTTTATTTTGCCCACGAGTAATCCACAACTTGCATAGACTTAAATACAAACTTGTTTGTGCCCACCTATAGGCATATGCATGGTCTATAATATTTAGTTAGAACATGCATAAATGTCTTAAATTCTGGGTCCAACGTAGGTATTTTTTTATTTTAAAATTTGATTTTGAATAAAAAAATTGAAGTTTTTACATTTGCATAATCCCATGTCATTATACCAGTCTATATTTTTATTAAACATAATCGCAAGTTCACTCACGTTATAGACCATAATGATAAAGTGATGGGGCAAAATTAGGGTTAATCTTATTTTTGAGCTTCACACGCAGGTTTAATTAGGGGTTTTAAACAAGTTAAAAAAAAATGGTCAATGAAAAATGACATGCACTCGTTGGGAGAATTTTGTTATCAATGTATTCCTACCAGGTTCGGGTCATAAATAATGGGTAATTATATAAAATAAAAAGAATAGATGACATATATTTTAACTCATAATCTCAAGCTTAAGTTTATAAATCCTCAAATATTTTTATATATATGTTATTAATTTAATTTTATTTGATGTGAGACTTTCTCATTTGATATACTAACAATATATTATTAAAAAGTTAAAAAAAGTTATTTGTACTTAATATTTAGGGAAAATAATCCAATAGTCACCAAAATTGTATGGAAAAGTAATTGTTTGAAAAGGTCGATCATCTCCATAACACATCACATTTGGTTAGTGAAATGGAAAAGTAATTAAAAAAGAGTTGTTCGCATAAATTTATAGATTTGGATCGTTCATTATCAAGTTTTTTAAGTTTAAAAGATTATCTATATATCACCTAATAAAACTTTAATTGTTCTAAATAATTTGAGGGTAAGGGTTAAGCCTGAGATTATATTCGAGTTTTGAAAGGTTGATTAAGTTGGAAGAAGCATCATAGTTCATTAATAAATTAACATCTTTTGTTAACATAAAAATGCAGTTACACATTTCTTTTTATATAATTATCCGGTGTCCAATATTATTGATCACATTTAGGTATTATTGGGCTCCATTAGAAAAGGGTTCTCCCAATTTGTTTCATTTTCAAGTATCAAACACATAATTCTGGCACAAAAAAACTTTCATTCTTTTTTTTTTTTGTAAGATTAAAGGTGTATTTCAATCTCTTAATTATTTTTCACGGGCAGTTGATATTCTATTTATTTGTTTGGTATAATATTTTCTCCAACTGTTAAAAGCAAATGTTAAAGTTGATGGTTAGTTGACTAAACAATATGAAAAAATGACCTTAAAAGTGAAAGAAAAAGACTAGGAGTTATGGAAAAAGACCTTACATGAAAATTAATACTAATCAAGTTTCTTAAATTATAGATAAATATGAAGACCAAAATAATATTTTGACTAATTACTTTGATAGGCTACCAGGTGACTAATTACTTTGATAGGCTACCAGGTGATTATTGGATCACCATTATTGATAACAAGATCGGTAAATAATTTAAAACAAATTGGTTTGTTTTTAATAATAACTTATTAAAATGTTGATACTATAATATTTAATTATTTAATTATTATTATTTTTAACTCTTCCTACAAAATTTATAAATAATCTTTTTTATTTATAAATCATTTTTTAAAAACTAATCACTCAACTATTATATTGTATTCAAGATTTATAGATGAATTTGCTTTTCACATTAGCTAAGTTATCAATTAAAATAGTTTGATGAATTTTAAATCTTCATCCAAAATTTTTAATTCCTCCTTAAAAAATGCGCAGCCAGTAAAAAAAAATGCATTTACTTAAAATTACATATATACTAGTTAAGATGAAATTTTTTTAAAGGATTTATAAATCTCAAAAGTTAACTTGTAAATTGTATGACAAGATTTATAAATAATAATATTAAAATTATTATATATTAAAGTATTAATATTTTAACATGATGTTATTTAAACAAATACTCTTCTATTGCTATTTATAACACAATTTCAACATGTTTAACCAGAATAAAAATAATTTAAAATTTATTAATTCTATCAAAACCATTTAATTATTTTTTAGCTTTATCCCTATTAAATATATATATTTTAATAATATATTTTTCTCTTTAATATTTAATGGATGTCAAATGAAAAAAATTTATAATAAAAATTTAATGAGATAATTTTTAAATAAAAAAATTCTACTCCCTTTGCCCTATAAATAGGACCAGAGGGAGTATAATATTTTGGTTACTTACTAGTGTTGTTGCTAGTAAAGGTGATATGGTAATAATTACTCACTAGTAGTTATAGTCAAAGTGGTTGATTAAAATGGTATTTTGATATTACACATGGATAAGAAAAAACATTTCTCTTTTAGTATTTATCTATAATTTAAGTAATTTGATCAGTATTAGTTTTCATATAGGGTCATTTTATGTCATTTTTAGGCTTTTTTTAGTCAACTAACGATTAAAGTTAACATTTATTAAGGATAGGGGCAACATTATATTGTATCATTTTTAAAAAATTGAAGGCAAATATTACATTAAAAAAAATTAGGATATCTAACACTCTTATGTGAATATAGTTGAGGAGCCAAAATACTCTTTAATTCTTTTTTTATTGTGCATGGTATCCTTTATAATTTCCTTTATTACTAAACACAATTAACTTCATAATCCTTTATAATTTTTCCTTACTAAACACAATTAATTTCATAATCCAAGATAATTAAGGGATTAACTCATGAAAGATTACCAAGTATGTAATTTAAAAAAATAAGATCTCAAGTTTTTATAGTCTAAAATATATTGGAAATCATTTATTAACTTTTAATTAGAATAAAATAATGTGACGAAAGTATGTGATATCTTAGAAGAGTAAATAAAGTTAAAAATAGTTGAAAAAAATCACAATTTGAAGAACATAATAGTGTATTGTGGCTTGCCACTCTTTGTGTATGCATCGCGGCACATTACACAATATCAAATAGCATTTCTATTGTCATTTGATGGTAGATTCAGGCAACTTTTGACATGCCTCATCTCTCCGTCCGACGTCAAAATGAATGCTCTAGATGTCCATAGAAAGCTCTTTTTATAAACTAGTTAATGACATAAATTTTACTTTCAAATCAAATCATATTAAGAAATTGGATACCCAAATACATTTTCACAACTTTCATAGTAAAAGAGTGTCCAAAACCTCACACAAGTGCCAAAAGTTATTCCTAACACCTAAACCCACACTCATTGAACTTAGAACTATCTGTACAACACATCACATAAACATATACACTATCATATTAAATTTTCACCCCTTAATCCCTTTAATACGAAAAACAAAAAGGGGAGGATTTAGCATTGCATTCACCATAAATCATTCATACATGTTAAATCAATCTTACTATACTTGCATTAGTAATTTGACCTTATAAACATTTACAAGTTATCATAAATAATATTTTAGGCCCAAAATACATTCTAGACATCATAAACCATTATATAGTGCAAGTGTAAATAAAATACATCTTAATTGTCAATATTTAAACTATTACACAAAATAAATGTATTGAAGAGGCATCACAATAGGAATGCTTAGATTCCTAAGCCTCTAGAGATTTTTTCTTTCTGCACCAGAGCTAGAGCCTATAAAATATTAAAAAAGAGGGGTGAATCTAGTCACTCTATAACTAAGATACGCCTATCCTATATAATTGTAAATTAATTTAAATACATAAAATGAGTTAATTACTCATAAACATTCAATTACATGTATTACAAGTTATAATTTCACAATTTGTTTCACTTCTACATATACCATCTCGTGTCACAAGGTACATTACCACGAGACACACAAACATGTGATAAAGATCTAAATTATTATTATAACTTGTCACAAACTTAAACAATTATGTGACATGTCAAATGATTACATAAGTATGATCCACCTTATACTCTCCTTATATCTTCTGATTAAAACCATAGGATATAATATTAAATAGGGCTCCATCTGTGAACAGGCTGAGTATCACATGACTCACTCTTGGACCATAGTTTTTTCACTCTTGAATTTCCGAGGTATCATATACCCTAAACTAACATCCTTAATAAACTAGTGGAGATGGTTAGGTTTTACTCCCTCGATAAAATATGAGATAGTTTCTCAATAAACTATGGGACAAAACTATACCCTTGTGCATCGAAGAGTAGCTAAAAATATCATATGAATTTTAATTACTTCTCTTCCAATGTGAACTCTTGCCAATTGATCATACTATATACAATGCTATTATTTCAATATTAACATGTTGGGCTTACGATAATACATTATCCAAATGAGCATCAATTTCATTTTCACATATATCACATATATCTATCATTTTTAATTTCAACACAAATAACTTCATCTCATTATACATAATAACAAATCAAATTTATTATACCAATTATCAACTACTCATTCCAATATCACATTGTAACTTGAAATTCATTTCAAATTCACCCTTACGTCTTTAGTTCAAATCAAACAAATGTACTATCTTATAATTTCATAGCATGTTTATACATTCACAATCACCAATATACATACAAATAAGCACATTTCAATTTATAATGTAATTAATAAGCAACTATCAAGATAAGGTTCTCTCAATTACCTTAAACTTTTGAGAGTTAAAAGGTTTATCCCTCAATAATTTGCTTTCAAGCTTGATTCTCAAGCCAAATATGGTGCTCAGATGATTAATATACAATTAATCAAGTCCATCCTTGGTTAATATTGTTACAAATATATTCTAACTCTCATTTTCTATTTTTAAAATACCCAATGCCCATATTTCTCATATTTAGGTTTATCCATTAGGTTTATTAAATCTTTTTAATTTTCATTATCATTAATGAGTTATTAAACCTCCATTAATGGTATTACAACTCCTCTAACAACCCTCATTGATGTCATTTTCAGATATTTATGGCATTTATCAACCAACAACCTTTAAAACCAGTAATACTAGGTTTAAATACTCTAAACAAGTCTCATTAACTCCATTTAAGTCAATGAGTTCAGAATCCATAGCCTGTCATCTTTCATTATCAAACCCTAACAAAAAAACCTCATAAAGTGGAAGAGAGAAGGGAGATGAATAGAGTGTAGGACACTTATTTTAGGTTCTTTTTAGCACCAAAATACTCCCAGACTACCAATGTGGCAAACCTTAAAAAAGTAAGAATGAGCTCTTTTGTTTTCCTATTATGATTTATGCATCATTTTGTTAGTTTCTCATTAGAAAATTTGGCGATGCACCATGACGCGTAATATAGAGAGGTCCTCCTCCTTTGTCATCCATGCACCATGGCAGATGTGCTACACACCATCACATGTGGCACAGAGACAATCCTTCTATTATTCTCCTTCTTTCAATGTTCGGGTAGCTCAAATTCATTTCGAACTCATAATTAGGGCTAAAATCATAACCAAATACACTTATTAGACCTCTTGAGCCACACACCACATCAAATCACTCAATTACCATAATTAAACTTGATTCATTTCTTAATATTCAATGATTAAAATTTGAGAGGTTACATCCTCCCAATGAAGATAATTTTGTTTGAGACACTATTGGACATAAATGTGCACACCTCTTTCAACAAAAAATTTAACATTGATTTATGACAGTATTGCAGATTAACTTCTTCAACTAGATTCAACCCTACTGGTTTGAAACCCATAATTTTCTTACAAAAAATCATGCCTTTTTTTGCAACTCATTTACATTTTAAAAAAATTAGAAAATTATTAAGTAGCATAATAAAGGGAAAAATTTATATACTTATTCTTATATACTTAATATACTTTCATCCAATCAAATCAAAAGATGTGAATTTTAATATACCAATAATATTAATAACAAGAATTTATTGTAGAATAAATAATTTATAATAAAAATGTATGTCTTAATTTAATTAAAAATAAGTACCTTAAGGATATAATATTAAATATATAAGTTTTTTCCTTAAATTTATATATGTAGCCGCTTGTTAAAGTAAACACTGAATCCTCGTTTGAGATGCTTTGCTCCTAAAACAGGGAACTTGCTGGGTCAAACTATTTCTCTCATTAATTTTTAGTGTTTATAATATTCATTAATTAAATCTGCACAACCCCAGAATTTGGCAAAACAATTGTTATATGAGATGTAATTATGATAAACTTTAAAAAACGATGTAATTATGATAAACTTTAAAAACGTGTAGATCTTGGTTTAGAACATACGTTAAAGGTGGGACCATGACATTATTAAAATTATTCCTATTGGTCTTACCAACATCTTTAATCAAGTTTCTTTCAAAAAAACTTTTCAAAGATTTTTTTAATCACTAATTTAGTTTTTTAATTTGATTCAATAATACTGTATAATAATATAAAAAAAGACCACAAAACAAGTTATTTATGTGTGTGTTGTATACTTTAAGTAATATATAATTTTATTGATTAATGCTAGCAAAGCCTGGTCTAGTTGATAATGATTTGGTTCATATTTATAAAGTAATAGAATCAAATCCTGCGTCGATGTGTCTTACTCATGACTGATACTTATTCTATATTACCTTTTAATTGTTAATGAATATCCAGTTATTATTAAAAAATTATTTCCTATAAATACTAAAAAAATTATTTTATCTTTTCTCCCCATATTTTTTCATCTTTTGAAGTGCAGAGATTTTAAGGACCAAAAATAAAAGCTCAAAAATTTTAGCAGGATAACATATTTTTTAAAATTATCTCAAAATAAAGGAGTTCTATATTAAGTTATTAACTGTTTAATTGTTAATGGATATCCAGTTATTATTAAAAAAATCACATAAATACTAAAAAATTATTTTTATCTTTTCTCCCATATTTTTTCTTTTGAAGTGGAGAGGTTTTAATGAGCAATTAAAAAAAAAGCTCAGAAATTTTAGTATGATAACATATTTTTTGTAAAAGTTATCTTCAAATAAAGAAAAAGAGACATGAGACTCCCATTGTCTTTTCATAAGTATTATTGTTATTAAAAAATAACTAAACGATTGTTATTAAAAAGTAACTAAACCGAGTTCGATTTCCGAATATATGTATGGAAAATACTGCTTAAGAAAGGACAACCTCTTACTTATACGGGATTTAGATTTCTTGAAGAATTAATTTCATAATTGTTAGTTGTGGGTATTCTTGAAAAACCAAAAAAAAAAAACACATAGTAAGTATTATAATCATGATAATATTATAACATATTACATTTTGTCAATGAAATAATAAATTAATGGATGAAAAAATATTATTTTTATCTATTAAAAATTTAATAAAAAACTCGATACCAAATTCCAAGAATGAAAAAAAAAACAAATTATGGTACACAAAAAAAACTATATCTGAATATAATCCAGGCAAAAAATAAAAAAATTTGATTGGTTCAATGTTTTGAATTTAAATGGTTTCAAAATTGTTCCCACCTTTTGTTTTTTTTTAAATAGAAACAAGTTACGATTGTTTTCGTTTTTTTTTTCCTTTTATTATGAAACTAAATGAAATATAAGAGAGATTTAAGATGAGAGAAATGAACAAAACAAAAGAGACTTGGAGAGAAAGGAGTAGTAATATTCATTTTTCATAAATATCCATAATGTGTAGTACATGGCCTTTATTTGTAAGCTCTAACTTCACTCAAGAGTTACAATTAATTGAATAGCAAGATTAATTTACATTAATATACAATATGTAACTTTTTAAGCTTGTAAGTATTAAACATAAAAAAAACTCCTAAAGCCATTTATTAGAGAGGTTATAAAATGTGGGATATTAAAGGCCAAGAGTTGGGAGAGTTTATGAACATCCACACAATATAATATTTATAACACTTTTCCTTGAATGTTCATGAACAAATATTATGCCTCATTAAAACCTCGTTAGGAAAAATTCAATGAGACAAAAACCTAGTGAAGGAAAAAAATACACAATAAATATTGAAACTGCCTCATTAAAAATATTATCAAGAAAACTTTGTGGGACAAAACCTTAGTTAAAGAAAAAAAAAGTACAGAATGAACTTTATTCCCCCTGATGACGATATCAATTTAACTTCCCTTAATAATAACATCATTCCTCATTATTAAATCTCAATAGAGAATACTAATTTCTCAAATGTGATTGTTGCCAATACTTTTTCAAGCAGATCTTCTTTTAGCCTAATGCATGATACATTATTGTCATACATATATTCTTCTAACATATCTTCTGGATATGTTAAATTATCAATATATACTTTGTTTATATGATGTACTATAGAGATCATAAAAGAAAAATTATTTTAAAAATCATCATGGTATATCATATAAATATTCATATATCTCATGATAATCTCATATAAATGTTCAATTTGTTTACTAGACAAAATAATCTCATATAATAACTTTGTAGAACCATACCAACCAAATCTTTATATCAATATCCAATTGTATACTTGCAGGAACTTAATTTACTTCCAAAATTATAACAAATGCAACATTAGCAAAATATATAATATTATTATAGAATAAATATATGGTGCTTATAGACCATTAATTCAATATATTTTATAGCAATATTTTCATATAATATAATGATTTTGAAATCATTGAGATATTTACTAATTTAATTTATAAGTTGAGTAAAATGTAAAATTATACATTCTTTTAATGCATATACGTTGAGTTAATTATATATACTCAAATTATTTTAATCCACTTAACATAATAAATAATTGTCTTGACCATGCTCTCGAATTTTTTTATCCTTTAAGGATTTTCATGTAAATTTTACTATTTAATGAATCATATGCATATGCTATAATATGCAATAGATGCATCATATTTTAATTTTATATAATGCTGGATTAATAATATAATACAAAAAAAATCCACCACAAGATATTTTACTCGGTCATGATCATTATTAGATCATTGTGAAAATCTTTATTTTCATATAAATTTTCATATATCTCATGATAATTTTACACTTCAGTGTTTTGACTATAGGTCCATGACTTTTCACACATTTAAAATAAATATAATTTTACTCAAATTGCATAATTTTTCTTTTCTTTTCCATTGGCCAATCATCTTTCTATCTACTTTTTATACTATATTTGTATATAAGATCCTCATTTGATTATGTGATATTGTCATCAAATTATTGTCAATAACTTTATACTTTTGGTTCCATTTTTCTAATTGTGACATAATGTTTTGAAATCTCTTTATTCTTTCAAGTACTTGAACCTCTTTTGGGATTTTCATAATTAATTATGTCTTGACTCTTTTCTAAAGTGTCTGCTTCCTCAATATAATCATTTTAATTATATGCTCCTTCTTTATCAAGATATTTATATTTGAAACCAATTAATCTCTCATGCTTCAGGCATACCTCACTTTCTTTTATACTAGTTAGAGCATCTTTAGTTGGAATATGAGATTTAACAATTCTCATTTTAGTTGGTATATAATTACATTTGGCATATATCTTGCAATTTTTATGAATATATTTGATGAACTTCTAATTTATATTGCTATTTGAGAGGATTTGAATAAGATGATGATAATGCATTCCATATATTTTCTTTTACAGCTATTCTTTTTCTCTCCCTTATGTTGAAAACTAACAATCAACTCATCATATAGTATAACTCTCCTAATTCCATTTGTTTTCTTTAGAAACATTCATTTGTCTCTTAGACAAAGGCGAAGAAAGAACTTTTCACCTAACATTTATTTTTTTTAAATATTCATTTATGTGCAATGTGGTGGAATAATAATAATAAATATTACATATTCAAATTTATAAATAAGACTATAATATTTGTAGCAACAACTTTTTCATAATATTTATTAGAACCACAAAAGTAGTCTTTTACAAAAGATTATCCTCAAAAGTGTTGTGACTGACTTCTGGCCATCTAATCTCAAGATAAAAAATACCATGGCTATTAACCATTTATTAATGCTCAATATCTTGCTTTCCAATACAACAATCAATTAATATTAAAATGATAATCATATAATATTATAGAGGAAAATAAACCTTCATAATAAACCATGAAATATGAGAATAGTAAAATCATGAAAATATAAGAATATTAAGAAACAAATATCCAAATAAAATTTTTATAACTCAATAGAATGAATGAGAATATTCGCTTATTCATAAATTAATAATATAAATACCTTATTTGAAATTGCTTCATCATCATACATTCCAAAGAATTCCAAAATTTTCTACTGCGCCATATGGATCGACTTATCTTTATGTAACCAAGAAGAATCAACAAATGATCAACAACAAACTTCTTAAGGTTCATGCCTTCTATTGATTAGGTAGAGTATCGTGCTGATAACATATTATGAAATTAAAAGAAATATAAGAGAGATCTAAGATGAGAGAAATGAATAAAAAACAAAGAGGATTAGAGAGAAAGGAGTAGTAATATTTATTTTTCATAGGTATTAACAATGTGTAGTACATAGCCTTTATTTATAGGCTCCAACCTCACTCAAGAGTTATAATTGATTGAATAGCAAGATTAATTTACATCAATATACAATATGCAACCTTTTTAAGTTTATGAGTATTAAGTATGAGAAAAACTCCTAAAACTATTTATTAGAGAGGTTATAGAATATGAGATATGAAAAGTCTAGAGTTGAGAGCATTTATGAACATCCATACAATATAATATTTATAACAAAACCGTTAGTATAAGTTATAATCATTAATTATTGTTGACCACCATTATTTGCTTTTATAACATAAGGAATAGACTTTGTTAATAGTGGTAATTATTTGCCCTTGAAATATGGAAGATAAATGATAGACCTCTCCAACTAAATTATTAGATATATATATATATATATAAGGGTTAGGATTCGAACACCCAATCACTTGCTTAAGTAATAAAAGCTTTTATCATTCATGCTAATTTTAAATGGTATTACTATTTTTTTAATTATAAAATTATTTTCAAATTAACATAATTATTTTGAAAAAATAATTTTTAAAGTTAGTTTAAAAAAATTTTTAAAAATAAAAAGGAGAATAAAACCAAACAAACCCAATATTTGTTTTAATTTACAGTTGATTCTTCTTTTCATTACACTAATTGAAGAGTGCACATGAATCAATGGAAATAATAATCACTTCTTGCTACATGTCCGAATCCAAAACCAGATCAAGGTAGAAAGGAAAATAAATCCAAAACCAGAAGAAAAATGGTTGCCTCTTTGGATTGAAGTGGTAATTATCATCCATTATCAGCTCCTCTGCTTCTTGCACACTAGGGACAGGAGCCACTTTCACTCCATTCAAATGCAATCCGTCTTGTTCTTATCAGACTCAGATGTTCAATTGCTTGCAGATTTTATGCTATTCCATGCTAATTACGCCATTGCTCGAAGCGAATCTCCTCAGAGTTTTTTAAGAACATTGGGGTATTTTATCGAACAGGTTATCTGCAAAACTAAACTTGGTTATTTCTGAGTTTTTATTATTGAATGAATTGTTGCAGTTCTTACTTGTGATTGACGCAAACGATAGAGATTTTAGCCAGAATCTTTCGATCAGTGAATAACTAGTTTAGGAATATAAACTAGGTTTTGCACGTAAAAAGAAAAAAAAAAAAGAAAAAATAAGTTAATGGATGCCCCTACAACTACAAGCTTTTCAATTCAAAAATTGTGACATTTATGAAAAAAGGCCTCGTGAAGATGAACTGCTAGAGGAAACCGTCAAAACCTAAACTAAACCCAATATAAGAACCCTAATCGTTATTTGTGCCCTAAATTATTCCAAATCACACACTAGCCTCTCTCTCTCTCATGTGACATATAATTTTCTGTTCTTTTGCTCCGCTCCCAAAACCGACCCACCTCCTCTTCCTCGGAAACCAAGTCACTCTAGCCTTTGTTAATTCCACCCTTCACAGTTTACATTACACAGTAATCAATCAGACAGTGAAAAGGATAAACAAACAAAAGTAAAATCTTCACAAAATATACATTTACTGACTCTTGCCATTTCTTCCTTATCCCTCTCTCTCAACCACATGCTCCATGATCAGCTCCTCTGTATCTACGCTATACTATTGCCTTCAAGTCCTTTAGATGGAAGGCCCTAGCTTGTAGTTTAGTTTATTACAAAGGAAAAAAGACATTGAAATTGTTTTGCTTCTCCAACCCTCTTAACTTTCACACAATCTTCCAAGCGGCCTCACTCCTATATCATCAAGTGCTCTTCCTGTTCCCAAGGAAGGCGTTCTCACTCCAAGATCAACACTTGCACATAAACATGGACCTCAAGCTCTGAATCTCTTGCTACTGTCCCAATATAAAACCCACCTTACCTTACCACCCCAGATGGATAATTATAGAGTTCTCACTATACAACTTAGCCTCAGCACAGTTTTGTTTGTGTTTGAGTTTTGAGATTTTATGGAATTTTGACACGGGTTAATCCAAAATCTAAAAAGGTTACTTTGATCATGTTAAAACCTTGTTTTATTTATTTATCCTTTCTAAGCTTTGGTATATAAACAATACATAGACAAACAGTCACTTCTTTGTCTTCACTTTAACTAAATTTCCTTTCATTGTTAAAAATATTAAGCAGAAAGATTCCATTTTGAGTCATAGGAGCTGGCAATTAATCTAGTTAACTGTTATCTGTTAGCTTTACAAATGTTGTTGTGGCAAAAAGAGGGAAAAAAAAGACGACGACGACGACGACTTTTCCTAATGAGGTTGGAGAAAACTTAGCTATTGATCTGATTTTGTCCAAGTAAAACTTAGATTCCATTTCTTCTTCTTATTAACTAACCCAATCCCTTTAATGATGAGACTTTTTGTATTGATTAATTTTATAGTAAATTTTATAAAAATAAAACATATTAAAAGTATTTCAGAAATAAAGAGCCGCTGTTGATGAAGCCCACTGCTCACTCAATATTTTAGGTAAACGGCTCTGCTCAGAGACAAATAGCGCCAAAAGCAGGGCAATATGGTACAGTTGAACAACCTAATAAGCCAAACCGGGTCTTGTCCCGGCCAATTTTTATAAAAATAAAACATATTAAAAGTATTTCAGAAATAAAGAGCCGCTGTTGATGAAGCCCACTGATCACTCAATATTTTATGTAAACGGCTCTGCTCAGAGACAAATAGCGCCAAAAGCAGGGCAATATGGTACATTGAACAACCTAAGAAGCCAAACCAACAAATAAAAAACTAGGCATGGTATTTAAATGCAACATATATCTGGGAGTGGAGGTTCTCCAGGTGCTTTGAACTCAAAAAAAGCTCACCCTCTTCTCTACCATCGCCGAGCTAAACCTCAATACCTGTAAGCATTCATGCCAATCATGGAACCCAGTAATGGTTATCTATGGCTCTCGAAAAGCCAGAACTTGGAATAGCTATCATACGGTCCTTTCCACCACCATTAGCACTAAAAAAGAACAGTTATGCAAGAGTAAGTGGAGGCAAATGCATTTTCTGGCAACGCAGAGGAAGAGGTATACTCTTCTTTTTTTACCAGTTTTTTTCACTTCCTTCATAAAGATAGATTCCAATAGCTCTTTTGTTTCCCACGCAAGTATTGAAAACGATAGTGTGAAATTTAAGCATCATTCCTCAGTAGAAACCTCCTTCACATGCATGTTGTCTCCTAGAGTGGACTTTTATTATCTTCATCACCATCTTCAACAGCAGGACGACTGACTCCACTAGACTTAGACCCAGTTCTTATTAGCCTTCTTCACTTTCACCATTAAGTCATATTCGTTTCCCTAAATGGGAAATATTGTTCCTTCTAGTGTTACCCATCTCTGTTATTTTCTCTGTCTTCTTCTGGTTGATCATGATAAAGATTGAACAAGTCTCCTCTCTCTCTCCTGACGGACAAGCCCTTCTTTCCCTTATATCTTCAGCTGACCCTTCCGCAAAATCCTCCTCTTCTTTCTCTCTTCATGGAACCCATCAAGCCAACCCCCTGTTCATGGCATGGCGTCACTTGCTCCCCTCAAGACAGAGTCATCATTCATTATCTATTCAGACACTTTCCTTAATCTCTCCTCTCTGCCTTCCCAGCTTTCTTCTTTATCATATCTACAACTTCTCAACCTGTCCTCCACTAATACATCTGGCTCCATTCCACCTCTTTTGGCCAACTCTCCCATCTTCGCCTCCTTGACATCTCATCAAATTCTCTCACTGGTTCCATTCCTGAAGAACTCGGCAAACTCTCTTCACTTCAATTCCTTTTCTTGAACTCTAATGGATTGACTGGAGGATTCCTCAGCAACTTGCTAATCTTACTTCACTTCAAGTTTTCTGCCTTCAAGACAATCTCCTTAATGGGTCAATACCACCACAATTAGGCTCTTTGACATCTCTACAAGAGTTTCGAATGGGGGTAATCCGTATCTAAGTGGTGAAATTCCACAACAATTGGGGCTACTCACCAATCTCACTACATTTGGGGCTGCAGCCACTGGACTTTCAGGTGTTATTCCCCTCTACATTCGGGAACTTGATCAATCTCCAAACACTAGCACTTTATGATACAGAAATTTCTGGTTCTGTACCACCAGAGCTTGGCTTGTGTTCTGAGCTAAGGAATCTGTATTTGCACATGAATAAGCTGACAGGTTCCATACCACCTCAACTGGGTAAGTTGCAAAAGCTTACTAGCTTGCTTCTTTGGGGCAATGCCATATCTGGGCCAATTCCTGCTGAGATTTCCAATTGTTCATCACTTGTTGTGTTTGATGCTTCTGCCAATGAACTTTTGGGTGAAATACCTTATGATTTTGGAAAGCTGATGGTTTTAGAACAGCTTCATCTATCAGACAATTCACTCACAGGAAAATTCCATGGCAACTGAGCAACTGCACTAATCTTGCTACTCTTCAGCTTGACAAAAATCAGTTATCCGGTACTATTCCATGGCAGGTTGGCAGGTTGAAGTATTTGCAGAGTTTTTTCTTGTGGGGGAATTCAGTGTCTGGAACCATACCTGCCTCTTTTGGAAACTGTACAGAACTGTATGCACTTGACCTTTCTAGGAACAAGCTAACAGGTTCAATTCCAGATGAAATTTTCAGCTTGAAGAAGCTGAGTAAGCTTTTGCTTCTGGGAAATTCCTTATCTGGAGAATTACCACCAAGTGTTTCAAATTGTGAGTCTCTAGTGAGGTTGAGGCTTGGGGAAAATCAGCTTTCGGACAGATTCCTAAAGAGATTGGCCAACTGCAGAATCTGGTGTTCCTTGACTTGTACATGAACCATTTCTCAGGCAGCTTGCCAGCAGAGATTGGGAACATCACAGTTCTTGAGCTTCTAGATGTTCATAATAATCAGATTACTGGGGACATCCCATCTCAGATTGGGAGCTTGTAAACTGGAGCAGCTAGATCTCAGTAGAAACAGTTTGACAGGTGAAATTCCTTGGAGCTTTGGAAACTTAAGTTATTTGAACAAGCTCATCCTCAATAATAATTTACTCACGGGTCAGTCCCAAATCCATGAAAAAGTTGCAGAAGTTCTCTTTTGGATTTGAGTTACAATAACTTCTGTGGTGACATCCCATCTGAGATAGGTTATGTTACTAGCTTAACCATCAGTTTGGACTTGAGCTCAAATGCATTTACAGGAGAAATCCCTGAGTCAATGAGCCGTTTGACACAGTTACAGTCACTTGATCTTTCTCATAATATGCTTTATGGAGGAATTAAGGTTCTTAGTTCCCTCACCAGTCTTACTTCCCTAAATATCTCCTACAACAACTTCTCAGGTCCAATCCCAGTAACTCCTTTCTTTAGAACCCTATCTTCAAATTCATATTTTGAGAATACCCATCTTTGTGAATCCCTTGATGGGACCACATGTTCTAGTCTGCTTCGAAAAAGTGGTCTAAAATCTGCTAAAACCATAGCTTTGATATTGGTAATTCTTGCCTCAGTTACCATAATTGTCATTGCATCTTGGATTTTGGGTGACACGAAATCACAAGCATGATTGAAAAATCTTTGGGAACGTCAACATCTGCATCAGGAGCTGAGGATTTCTCCTATCCGTGGACTTTCATCCCATTTCAAAAATTAAACTTCACTGTAGATAAATCTTGGATTGCTTGAAGGATGAGAATGTGATGGAAGGGGTGCTCTGGCGTTGTATACAAGGCTGAATGCCCTAATGGGAGTTGATAGCAGTGAAGAAGCTTTGGAAAGCAAACAAAGGAAGAAAACTGTCGATTCTTTGCTGCAGAAATTCAGATTCTTGGGCACATCCGGCATAGGAACATTGTTAAGCTCCTAGGTTATTGTTCTAACAGAAGTGTTAAGCTTCTCCTTATAACTACATCCAAATGGTAACCTAAGACGGCTGTTGCAAGGGAATAGGTACCTAGACTGGGAAACTAGGTACAAGATTGCCATCGGGTCAGCTTATGGTCTAGCATACCTTCATCATGACTGTTGGCCAGCAATTCTTCACAGAGATGTGAAGTGCAATAACATACTTCTAGATCCAAGTTTGAGGCATATTTAGCAGATTTTGGTCTTGCCAAGCTGATGAGTTCACAAAAATTATCACCATGCAATGTCCCGAGTTGCTGGATCCTATGGTTACATTGCCCCAGGCAAGTATCTGATCTACCTTACTTTTTAACCTTACATAATCATGCCCTTAGGTTTGCTTATTTCAGCATAGTTTTATCAGACGAGGAGCTCATGTTCAGTATACCTGTTTAATTGTCCGTTTCTAAATTCGTGGGAGCTTATAAAATATGACCCAAGCTGTGGCATGCTTATTGATCTGTGTTTTGCTATTCAAAGAAGGAAAGTTTATTTTTAACCATTTTAACGTCCATTGCAGAGTATGGCTACACCATGAACATAACAGAGAAGAGTGATGTCTACAGTTATGGAGTGGTCTTGCTGGAGATACTAAGTGGGCGAAGTGCTGTTGAATCCCATGTTGGGGATGGAGTACACATAGTGGAGTGGGTCAAGAGGAAGATGGGAAGCTTGAACCAGCTGTGTCAATTCTAGACACAAAGCGCCAAGGCCTACCAGATCAAATGGTACAAGAGATGCTTCAAACTCTTGGAATTGCCATGTTCTGTGTGAACTCTTCACCGGCCGAGCGACCCACAAGAAGAGGTGGTGGCTCTGCTAACGGAGGTGAAGAGCCCACTGAGGAGGTGGGGAAAGACCTCTCAGCCTCTAATAAAGCAGTCCTCAAATCAAAGTTAAATGTCTTCTCTCTCTCTTTTCCCTTTTTCTTCTATTTTTTCACTTCCATGGGTTAGAGATTCTGTTGTGTGAGAACTGTGAGAGTAGAATGCTAGAGAATTTATGGTAATGGATTCAAACGGCTATCATTGTACATTTTAAGAAATACAAGTATCTGTTATCTGTCTGCATCATGTGATTGTGGCAATCATGTTATTTCATGACATCTCTCTAAGCCTTCCTTTTGGCTTATTTTCATGCCGCACTGATTGCTGGATAGTTGGCTGAGTTTGATGTGAGGTTACACCAAAATTTGCCATTTATGCTACTCCAAATGGGTCCGGTATTTCTGCCTAAATTTTTTGGCAATAATTCTTTCAGTTTATGCACAGGATGTCTGTGCAGAAAATTGAGTAAAATCGCATTTTTATCATTTTACGGCTCAAAAAGCTTCTCCAAAAGAAGTGGGTCAAGAGGAAGATGGGAAGCTTTGAACCAGCTGTGTCAATTCTAGACACAAAGCTCCAAGGCCTACCAGATCAAATGGTACAAGAGATGCTTCAAACTCTTGGAATTGCCATGTTCTGTGTGAACTCTTCACCGGCCGAGCGACCCACGATGAAGGAGGTGGTGGCTCTGCTAACGGAGGTGAAGAGCCCACCTGAGGAGGTGGGAAAGACCTCTCAGCCTCTAATAAAGCAGTCCTCAAATCAAAGTTAAATGTCTTCTCTCTCTCTTTTCCCCTTTTTCTTCTATTTTTCACTTCCAATGGGTTAGAGATTCTGTTGTGTGAGAACTGTGAGAGTAGAATGCTAGAGAAATTTATGGTGATGGATTCAAACGGCTATCATTGTACAGTTTAAGAAATACAAGTATCTGTTATCTTGTCTGCATCATGTGATTGTGGCAACCATGTTATTTCATGACATCTCTCTAAGCCTTCCTTTTGGCTTATTTTTCATGCCGCACTGAATTGCTGGATAGTTGGCTGAGTTGATGTGAGGTTACACCAAAAATTTGCCATTTATGCTACTCCAAATGGTTCCGGTATTTCTGCCTAAATTTTTGGCAATAATTCTTTCAGTTTATGCACAGGATGTCTGTGCAGAAAATTTGAGTAAAATCGAATTTTTATCATTTTACGGCTCAAAAAGCTTCTCCAAAAGACAGTAAATTGTAAGAATAAAATTTTAAGCTTTGTTTGAAGTAGAAAGAAAATAGATGAAGAGAAAATTAGGAGAGAGAAGATATTTTCCATCCCCCTTTCAAATTTCTCCTTAGAGAGGGTCAAAGATAATAAAATTTCAATCTTTCAAGTTTTTTTAATGATCAATTTGATTCTAATTTAATATTTATCAATTAAATTTTAAAGTTTCGTGATCATACACAATTAATCCTTATGGCGTTATTTCATCTTTAGATTATAAGGACTAATTGTATGTGGTTCTAAAATTTTAAGGGTTTGGTTGATAAAAAATTAAATTTCAAGCATCAAATTGATAATATGCAAACTAGAGAATAAAAGTTTTATTATTTTTTATTTGTTTTATCAGCTTATTATCTCTAAATTTTGTTACAACTCTACATAGTTTTTGTTAAATTATACTTTAGTGCTCCTTATAATTTTATATATAAGTTACCTTCAACTAATTTATGCAAGTCACTCGGTATGATGTTTCATTAATTAGAGCATTCAATATCCCAAGCTTACCTCACCTGTCACTACAAATGAAGGACTTGATAAAGCCCATATTAATCCAATTTAAGTTGGACAAACCATATTAAGAGGGAAGAACCTCTTGATAGTTGAAACTTGAACATCTTTTAAAAAAATAGTCTTGATTAAATACAATAAATTTTATCCTAGTCTTTCTCTTTTTCTCATAATCATCTCGAGGATAACATATCAATAGGATTGTTGGAAAACAAAATATTAATTACTTAATAGATTTTGCAAATATAGCTTAAAAACGGAATCATGAAAAACTCTAAAAGATAATTAATTAATAGACATGGAGAGAGTATAATTTAAAATGCTTCCCATAAATTAAATTTAACATGAAGAATGTATTTTTTGGCCAACTGAAGAATTTTTTTTTTATTGCTCATAAATATCTTTCTATTAGAGGCATGATTTGATACTAAATATGATCACATCTCCTAATGAAAACTTGAACATTAATTAGTCACATAATAAAAAACTAGCTTTTTCCCACTAGATTTAATATTTTTATTCAGAAGGTCTAAAATTAAATTATAATGTAATATAACTTGTTATTTTAAGAACTCTTAACAAAATTCATTAAAAATTTGTACACTCAATTCAATATATATATATATATATATATCATTTTTACTACTTTACAAAGAATCACAATGGCACAAAGACAAAGTCAATTTTATTTTGTTACTAAGTGAAGAAAGAAAAACATTGGAAACAACAAATTGATAATAAAGTCACAACTCAAATGAAGCACGGGAAGACACTTTACATGAATTTTAAATACACCAAATATTGTTCAAAGTATTTCATACTTATGACATGTTTCTGTATTTATTTTAAATTAATTATTTCAGTCAACTTAATTCGGTAACTAGTCCATCTAAACCCGGATAGTCTCTCTCCTTTCCTTCCCAAGCACACAAAAAAAAAAAAAAGGGGACTTTTTCAGAGGAAAGTGCGAAGAGAAAACGACAGAGTCGAAAGTCGTGGGTCAAGTAAACAGAATATTCAAAGCCAAGTAGTTTCAATGAGTAATAATTGATTGAGAACCAATAATGCTTTTTTTTTTTTTTCGGGGTGTACAGAACCAATAATGCTTTTAAGCAGACAAATGAGCCACTATCTTTCAAAAACATTGTATATGAAGGAAGGAAGTAACCAAAGGGCCAAACATGCATGACTCCATTTTAGCCAAACATGCATGACTCCATTTTATGTGGGCCCAGAATTTCAGTGTATTAAGAGACACAGGAAAACCAGCCATATTTTCCCTCCCATATCCTTCTGAGACAGTATATATCATTTTTTGGATTACTCTCCAATCTAAGTCAAACAGGAGGGTCTGCATGTTCATCAGTATGTCCTATCTCCTTCAATCTTCCTTTCTTGCCTGTGCTAGCATGGTTCTGGTCCTTAACAGTTATTTTCATGGTCATGTCAATACAGAACAGCATCATGCATATGAGAGTCCAACAGATATTCCATAAACCCATATATCAGTTCAAAAAAAAAAAAAATTGCTTCAGAATAAGTGACTATCGGTAATCTAACAATGGGGAATGCTAATTCATAAGATAAGTTGGGAAATGACGATTAAGATTGACAGTGATATTAAGATGAAGTTTCTGAGTCGCGTGATAAGGGATAACTGAAAAAGGATCTTTTAAGTTAACAATATTTCCAGAGATTCTATTATTAATAAAGCATAATGGTGTCATGTAATCCATGTATTCAACCTCGTCTAATAAGATTAGACTTGTATTAAGATGAAGGTTGAGTTTGGCAAGAGGAGACAAATCTATATAATTTTTATATTCAAAATGATTCTGATAATCACAATCAGAATTTCTGCCAAGCACTTGAAGTTGATGAAATGTTACTACTTAATCTTAAGAAATCAGTAGTTGATGGTACTTAGAAAACACAGACTGGATGACAAATAAAAATAGGTGGAGATAGTACACAAAAGATTTTCATTCTTAAAAAATTATGCTATACTCTAATTTTATATTTGATAATGTTTTGGGAAGAAGTGAAGATACCATTTAATAGAAGATTTCACTGCTCAATTCGTTGGGTTTCTTATGCATAGGACAAAACTTCTAATGGTCATAAGCTTTCCAGTAGGCATCTTTCCATTAACAAGTAGGGCTCTAACGCAGAATTGGAGTAATGCCAGAAGTAAAGGATTCTACGATCTTATTAGCAGAAGCCAGAAACTCAAGGAAATAGTTGATATAATGTCATCTTCATCCATTATTTTCGCCTTTTAAAAGATGCTTGCATTTGGTTCCCCAATAGTCAAGAAGCTTTATATCATAATACTAAAATACTCTAGGATGTTAAGCCCGTGCCAAGAGTGGGGAAGGCAAGAAAATTCTGGGCGGGATAGACTCAAGCCTATTTGGAGATCTGTTATTTTCTCCATTTTGCAGATGTCTTTGGAGTTGACTTTCCTTCTTTAGGACTTCTACAGTGAGAAAACACTGTAGATTTTGGACTGTTAAATTGAATTTAATAATTTTTAAACGTATAAATTTAATTGAACAGTTTAGATTTGCAACGAAGGAGCAGTGGAAGAAAAATGCCGTGGAGAGAAACTCACCTCTGAGGTCTTTTGTTTCTTTTTCTTCAGAACTTTCCATGACACTCCCCTACATTAGAATTCTTTTCATTTTCATTCAATGACGTAGGATTAAGCTTGTCAAGTTCCCTCTGAGAATCTCAATTCCCTAAAGCTTTAACTTTCATTACATTCTATGAAAAATCAGTAGTTTCCTTTTCTTAAGGACTATTAATTGTTAGAAGGACTATTAATTGTTAGACCAAATATGGAAATCTCATTACCTTGGCACCACGGTACCCAAGAGATTGAGGAATGTAAAAGCCACCAAAAAAAAAAAAAAAAAGCCTAGAAAGAAAGAATCAATCTCTTGAATACCTAAATGACTTACAAGCCGTATCTTGCACAATAAGCTACTATTAGTCGTTTATTCCTCCCTGTTCAGACCATTGAAAACTGTTCTTAATAACAACAAATTTAATCTTCATGGTAAATTCTTAAAGATTTAACTTACAGGTCCCAAGTTCAACACCCAAAAAAAAAAAGTTCTTAATAACAATGAAGGGAAAGTACCACCAGCAAACAAATACAGCAAAATATTAGGTAAGACTAGAGTAGAAGATATTTCAAAATGAAGTGTTTTCTTTTCCTTTCTTATCCATTTGGATAATGTGGGAACAATCCTGCAAAATGTGAAGAGAGGAAACATCTCTTGTTTTTATTCACTGACAATGAAAGACCTGTAGACATGCTTGGAACTTAATAAGTAGAAACTAGTCACCACTGACCCACCGCACGAGAAACCATTATCTGATTTCCCTTCCAAACTGACATGTGGGGTATGGACTTAAGCAAAGTACAAATGTAACAAAATAGACCAGACTATCAGGAAAGTTAAGCTTCATTCTCCTACAGTGGGAGAAATGGAGAAAAGTGGACAAGTGGGAATTGTATAATCTTTCAAAACACGCACTTGGCCCATATACATTGCACATCTCCACTTCTCACCCGGTGTTCATGAATGAAGTATTTTTCACCTTGACTATTCAGAAATCATAAACTACGTGCTTAGCATCATATGGTCATAACCAGACACATGCTCATTTAGAAAAGTGACGAGACGAGTCTCTTGCTTGACAACAACTCACTTGTCAGTAACAACTAACACATACTAGCACCTTTAAAGGCAGTGACACACGAAAAGATCTTCCTATTAGTAAAGTCGAAAATTCACCGTGCTACTTGATTTATGCTTCCTTCATTCTACGAGAGTCGCACGTCAAATATTGCCACACCATCTTTCCACAAAAAAAAAAAAAAAAAGAAAGAAAGAAAGAAAAGGCCATCCTGGTCCATTATACCCCTAAGAATGAATTCGTAATTTCTAATCTTCCAAATCTTACACACCCCTTACTACAGAGAAACATAGCTAATAGCTCACATCCATGTCAGCATTGATCAATAATTTCAACTCAAATAATTAGTCAGATTCATGAATTGTAAAAACTATGGCAGCAGCTGAGTTAACATGGTTAGGAATGGCCTAAGTCCAAAGTTATATGATCAATGATTTAGATTTCATTTTAGTCACACCTCTTTAGGTCTGTCATTATATCTTGCTGAAGAAAAGAATCAAATTTCTAGAGGTAATGAAGAAGTTTAAAACAAAAATAAAACCAATTATGGGTTTTCTATTAAGAGTTTAAAACCTGTGAGCAGTACTGCCTTTCACATCACAGCCTCTATAATCAAATGTTAGGACTCATGAAATTGATCATTGCTGCTTCATTCTCCTATTTAAATTGATGCATATGGCTTGTACTTTATCCATGCTTCAAATCCAACGAGCTCTTATGTGAAGAATGAATTTGGCCAAAGGGCATGGGCTTTCACCTAACAAAGCCTATTGGGATGAATAGGCCCTGGAGACTGAAGACACAAAATAACTTGGCTTTTTCTTAAAAGAATGTGTTACTTGCTGTGTAAATTTAGCAAATGATAAAATGTTTCTGCTCAAATACCATATGCAATACAAATATGTCATCAGCTACACCATAAATCAGAAGCGACAATGAACAACCTCATGCGAGAGCTTGAAAAGGTTTAATTCCTTACGACATTAATAGAATGAAACTTTACCAATATTTTAAAATAAGCTTGGAAATGAAACTTCTTAATCTGAAAACTCTTCAAAATGTAATCCATCAGTTAGAACAAGCAAAACATTTCAACAATATAAACTGAAATTTTGCCAATAAGTTTAAGCATATTTTGGTGTTAGAAAACAGAAGAAAGGCACAAAGTGCTGTCCACAAGCATATCCTAATGCGTATCTGAAAACGTCCCTTAAAAAGCACCAGCAATTTTATAAGGTTGCTTCAAGAAATTAGCAAAGCTTAATTTGTTAACTTGCACAAGACACTCAACTTTAAATGCTTATACTTCTGATACGTGGAAGCCACTCCTATGTTGGGTAAGTTGTTCATTCTAGTAGAATGAAAAGCAGGAAAACTAGCTTGGTGGCCTCAGAGCTAAAACTGTGTGAGAGGAAACATACATAAGCCTTCTTGCATTCTAAATGATACAAAAATCAACTTAACTAGGTTGCTAACCTGCTTAGTTAGTGGCAAAAATCAAGCGTCCCAGAATCTCATCTTGCAATATTTAATCAATTTATTCATTTGAAGACCAACCCCATTAAATATATAAAACTCAAATGCCACGAATGTGTAAGATCTACTAGCAATGAATACATGAACTAAAAGCTCTTGCAAAGTAACAACTTACCAACCATCAAAACAGTAAAACCAAATTGTCGAACTGTAAGTGCGGATGATGGGATACTGATCCGCCAGCAAAAAGTAAGATCAAACCAAATGACACAAGAAAAAATAGCAGCATTTGATAAACTACGTCTAAGGATTGACGGCGTCAATATCAAGGAATGGCCACGCAGCCAATACATTTGATTCAAAGTTACATTCAATTTAACAGCACAAAGAATTCTGTTATTATAATGTTGAAACATATCGCTCAGTAACTCATCAAGAAACAAATTTAGATCAAGAGTGAGAGAGGGGGAAAAACCATCTCTTACTCATCCAACTGCTTAAGTTCAGCTTTTAATTGCTCAATCTTCAAACCCATTGACCTCTGTAGAGATGCCTTCTCGCTTTCTGGCAACTTATTCAATAATCCTTCAAACATTTCCAATACTTCAGTGACAGCAGCACGAGCGCACTCTGCCTCTTCGTCAAAATACACGGTCTCTTTTGACTCCAACGCCGCCTCTATTTCTTCCCTTGCTTCTGCAAACTTGATATTAATCATGTCAACCTCCCTATCCTTGTCCAACTCGGTGCCCGAACTACCCGATCCGGAACTGTAGCTCCTCAGATCATGCTGCAGAGTCATGAAATATGATAGAGGAATGATCGAGAAAGAGGGAAAATTTGATGTGTGTGTGGTGGGAATCGATGATTCTGGAGATGAAGGTCGGTGAGAAGAAGATAATGACAGAATTTCTGAAGGTAAATGTGTGGAAGATATAGTGGGTTTTGGATAGTGACGAAAAGTGTATCGGTAGAAATCTTTAAAGAGATAACTTTGGCGCTTCGATTCATTTTCGTGATTTCTGCTTTCGCACTTCGCAGAGAAAGAGGAACAATTGAGGCGTGAGTGACCTTCTGTTCAGCTTAACCCCCAGCGAGGGTTTTGATATTTTCTGATCAAACAGGACCGAAGCCCAGAAACTGGGAGATATAAAATATTAAATTTGGTCAAATCAAGTTTAATTTTAAAATATTCAAATTCAAATCTTATTATTAAATAAATGAACACTTGGTGCTTCCAAACCCTGTTTACATTTTAATTTTTTTTTTTTTTACATTAAAAGTCAAAAGTTGCTAAATTATTTCAATCAAAGACGATCGGTAAATTTTGACATGATTTTTTTTTTTAAATTTCATGTGAGACCCAAAATCCTAAAGTTATTTAAAAAAATGAGTTTTAAAAATAATAAGTACTTCTTCCAATCCTATACATAAAGCATCTTCTAAAATGAATTAATACATCATTTTTATATGTTATTTTACATAAAAATATTAATCATTTTTTTAATTTACCCTTTCACAATTTTTTATGAATAAAGGATGAAGGTAAACTTTATTTTTCAAAACCAACCAATAATTTAACTACCGCCGTTTGATTTTGGTAAAATAGTTAAAAATGATTTATATATAAATCTTATATTAGTATCAAATATCAGTACATTGTAAATAAAACAATAAATAGAAGATGATAGATTATGTCAATCTTATATATTAGCATATTCATGATTTTTTTAAATGAAAAGTACGTTTTTCTCCCACCATCAAAGAGAAGAGAGAACAATATTTCTTTTTTATAAAGTGCATGAAGATAGAATAACAGGTACAATACAAGAAAAGTTACAAACTTTAAGGTTAATAACAGGTACAATACAAAAAAAGTTACAAACTTTAAGGTTATAGAAAATCTTCACTTTCTTTTGGCGACCCAAATTTAATTTACTATCTTTAAGAGAAGTAAAAAAAAAAAAAAAACTTGTTGTGCTCTATCTTTATCTTGCAACTATGAGAGATGAATCAAATTGATTTTCTACAAATCTGAAACTATCTTCCCACATTTCTTCTTGACTTTTTGTGTTCATAGCCTCTTAATCTACATTAAAAACTTCTCTTTGAATCATTTTGAAGATCAAGCAAGTTTAGGGAATTTGAAGATTAAACATAGCAAGAAGATTTGCTTTTGTTTTAGTCAACAACATTTCATAAACTAAGATATTTCAAAGCTTCTATAGAATTTCATCAACTATACTCTTTAAAAATGTGGTTCCAATATCTTATCTTTTCCTACTTTTGCTAATTATTTTGTGGCCTATTTTAATGCTTTCTTTGTGGATTTCATTTTAATTTTCTGTCGTTAATATATTTTCCTTTTTTATTAAGAAAAAAGCAGAGGGTCAAGAACCAACAATTTTATTATCATAGAAGAGAAGGGGAGAAAGTCAAAGTCAAAGAATACCAAAACTAACAACCACATAAGTCCAAGCTTTAGCTAAATCCGCCAAGACCTTAAGTTCAACAAATCCTCCGAAACGTAAACACCACCACCAAAGCCATGAGAGAATACCAAATCATTAAACATCACAATGTATTGTATAAATACTCACTACCTGGCTCCTATATGTTTCACAGTCGCATATCATCTCACTAACACCATCTTTTATGGCTCGCTCACTTCCATTGAATCACCTTCTTCTACACACCACTTCTTCTTCTTCTTCTTCTTCTTCACAGATTGGTTTTGCAGTGACGACTCTTTTGCTTTGTGCCTTTGCGTTGCTTATGTGTGCCTCTCATTCCGTGAAACGACGTCGTCAGAGCTGGAGCAGCTGGTTCTTCGGAGAAGATCCAGAGCCAGTGATAGAGATCATTCAGAATGAAAGAGTTGATGTCACTGTGACATCATCAGAGCAGCATGAGGAGGCTTCCATTTGGCAGAAGAACATTCTGATGGGTGGCAAGTGTCAACTTCCTGATTTCTCTGGTGTCATTATCTATGATTCCGAGGGCAATATTGTCACTTCATCCAAAACTCCTCGTCCTTTGTTACTTACATGGAAATAAGCATGCAACCACAAAAACTGCTACTAGAAAAAGGTGAAATAGAGATAGAAGAATTAAGTGAGAGAGCATTAGAAATTTGATAGGGAGAATGTTCGGAGGTCTTTAATTTAAGTTAGGTTTTAAGTGTCAAAATTAAATTTACAAATTTAACTTTTAATTTTATAATTTTGATTATAATGATTTTGCAACTTGTGTTTCAAATTTTAATAAGAAAAATAAAATTTTTTATTGTTTAATCACAATAAAATTTAAAAAACAAGTTGCAAATTCATTATAAAAATTATAAAATTGAAAGATGAACTTGCAAATATTTAAAATTTGACATTTAGGACTTAATTTAAATTAACTTATTCTTTTGGGACCTATCAGTCGTTCTCCCAAAATGATGAGATAATTTTCATCTGCATTTCAATTGTTGTGTCATATTTTATTTTAGGTGGCTTGATTACTGCAAGAGAAAGGAGAAAGAATTTGTATTCAATATTAATCGTACTTAGTAATGGTATCATTTAATATTATTTATGTTTGAGAATACAAAAAAAAAAAAAAAACTGTTTTTATATTCCCATGTGATTTTGTGTGCCAAATGGGTCACAGATGTATGGTGCACTATAATAAAAGGTTATTATCCTAGCTTCATGTCATGACTAGGATTTCTATACTATAGTATAGTACTGTGGCGCAGAGGCAGAAGAGAACCAGGTGAGATTTGAACGGCAGAAGAACAAGAGGGAAAATAAACCCTAGGATGAATTTGACCCATATGAATCAAATCAGATGAGTTCAATCAGAAGAGCGATGCGAGAAACATCAAAGGAGTTTGTATCTCCATATATGCTATATTCAAGTTATTAGCATTAGTATAAAATTTAATTAAGATAAAATTCACATGACTCACTCTAGTTTTTTTTTTTTAAATTATTACAAAGGTCACAAAAAATCTGTGCAAATAAAATAGAACTAGGTCACATGTGATAGCACCAAGTCCTTGAACCTCGGAGGTGGATCTTTATGAACAGTGACATTGAAATTTCTATGGTTAACTTGATAACCATCCAATCTATATAAGTATTTGTTAGAATTTTTATATTAAGTGTGTTTAAAGATAGTATACTCTACTAAAATAGTTTAAGTCATTTTGTTAAATACTTTATAAACTTATATATTTATGATTTATCTTCTAATATCTAGATGTGGAATTTTTTTTTATCTTCTAATATTTCCTCTATTGCTTTTTTTTTTCTCCCTTTTCTTTTTTTTTTCTTTTTACTTAGGCTTGTACTTTTATTTTAAGTCTTAGAGGCACCAAATCTATTCAATTTCTTCTACTTCTTCTTTTCTCTTTCTTTTTTTTAATTTCTTGTTTTTTTTTATCTTTCATTTTTTCCTTTTTTTTCCCTTTTTTTTTATCCCCAATCTAATGAGTTTGACATCATGTTAGAATTATTATATTAATTGTACTTAAGGATAGTATACTCCATCAAAATAGCTTAAGTCATTTAATTAGATACTTTCTAAACTTATATATTTATAATTTATCTTCTAATCTTTATATATAGTACTTTCTTTTATCTTCCAATGGTATTGGCTTCTCTAAAAATATGGTGGATTTAACAATGCCAATGTACGTAATAAGATCCTTGATATTCCTGGTATGATTGACAAAGGGATGGTTCCACAAGTGCTCGTTATGATGAAGATAAGCTCAGTTGAGTCACAATGTTTGTTGACTATTGGGTAATTTTTCTTCCAACAAATAGAGAGGTCTCATTTGTATTATAGTAATTGTATCACCCTATATTCATGTCATTTATGTTAAATCTTTTATCCTTTGGACAATAGACTTGCATTTGTCAGGGGGGAAATTGTAATTGTAGCATTCTTACTACCAAAAAAAAAAAAAAACCGCATGCAAAATAATAGATGGGCATTAACAAGCTACCTGATAGTTTTATACAAAATAGAATCAAATGCTAATTCAAAATTGTGATTCCTTCTTGTTTGAGGAACTCCGTCCCCTAAAACCAACAACACTCAGCTTAGAATTTGAGGATTTTCCAGCACTATCTCTTTTACTTGTTTGTGCCTTCCTCGCTGAAACTTTTTCAGGCTACTTGCACTGGAAGACCTTACAGAACTTTTAACCTTAATTCCTCCTCCTGACTTCCCTGGTTTTAATGGCTTGGATGTTTTTCTAGAAACAGTATTAACACCAGAAGAACTTTTTGATGCTTTGGATACTGATGGC
The DNA here is from genome assembly GCF_029017545.1 of Prosopis cineraria. Lineage (NCBI taxonomy): Eukaryota > Viridiplantae > Streptophyta > Magnoliopsida > Fabales > Fabaceae > Prosopis > Prosopis cineraria. Next base: position 11,739,950 of record NW_026555332.1, on the reverse strand, counting down.
TTCTTCGATACTTTCCGAGACATGGCAGCACGGGGAGTAGAAGTGTTCTTTGCTTTGGAAACCTTTACCAATTTTGTATTCTTCCCCTTCTGCCGAGTTATTTGGGTACTGGCAATCTCCCTCCTGAGACTTTCTTTACTGATAGCCTCCAAGCTCTCATTTTTCCTTATTGCTTCTTCTATTCTAGTGGCCAGGGTTACGTCTTTTTTTGCAACCAAGCTAGTTACTTTCCCTGCACAGAGGAGAAGATATTTGATTTAACCCATAAAAAGGAAAAAAAAAAAAAAACCTTCGATAATTATGTACAATATAAAGTCTACAAGTGGCTCACAATCTAATCAATCATTATATAAATTTTGTAGGAAGCTAGTTTATATATAAATTTAATGAAAAATCTGTGGCTTCCTCATGCAAATGTAAATTTGGAACTCCACAAAAGAAATAGAATTATCCATTAAAAAAAGCCAGATTTAATGGACATTTGAAAGCTTAAATAGGAAGCAGCATGGCCTTTGCTTGACAATATTGGTACAAAAACATGTTATCCAGAATATCTGTAACTGTAATGAGAACACAATAATTCATGCTGTACTAACAAGTTTAAAACTAATTTCACAGTAAAAGAATACCCAGATCATTCAGACAAAGTGGATATGCAAAACCATTGTTTACCGCTCTTATAAATTTCGACTTATTTTAGACTGTAGATATAACTAAATTAAAGGGAATTCTTAAAACAGATAAAAATTAAAAAGCATGATAAAAAAAAAATGTTACCCTTTGCACCCATGCGAGCTGTTCTACCAGTGCGGTGAAGGTAATCAATCTGAAATAGAATGAAGAGAAATGCTGTGTAACTGGTGCAGAATTGATAAAGGAAAGAGAAAAAGAAGAGGGTTAGGGAGGGGGAGTGAAACAAAAAGAAAATCTTGGTAACCCAAATGATACTTACAGAGGTCAAAGGAAAATCAAACATGATAACATGATCGACATCCAAATCCAGACCCCTAGCAGCCAAGTCTGTGCAAACTAATGTAGGGCAATCATCTTCATCACTCTTAAACTTCTTGAGGTTTTCAACCCTGAGTTTTAAATAAAGGAACTATATGATGCATACCAAACAGGCAACAAAGTATATAAGATGATAAGACACTGGAATCTCAATCTAACAAGGTCCCCATGCAATTTGTGTTCGAACTTCCCATGTGATGTAACCTAACCTATAGTGCATAATAAACATTTCCCTCTGTGCAAATCATTTTTCTTTGGTCAGACCTTTGTGTACATTCAAATATTTTACTTTTGTGTGAAAACCTATTAACTCTTCTGAGCAAACAAGACGTGTAACATCAACACTGACATGAGTCCTGAAGTCACAAAACAAGGTGATTTTTTTAATGTCAAGATTATTACAGGCACGCACACACACATCAGGTCCTGAACTTAATGGTATGCTTTTACCTATTCAAGATTAATGGAGCAAATTATTAAAGAGTAACACAAACTAGAAATTGGTCAATTGGCACAAGTAACAATATAATGAACATAAAAGAACTGGAAGACAGATATATCCATCAACAATGTGGCTATTTTCCAAAGGTTGCCATTACTCATCTAAGCACTTGGACAGTGTGACTTCCAAACAGAGAGCAACATAATAGAGAATGGAGAGCATAAAAAGATAAATAATATGAAATTAGCACCAACCTTCGCTCTGCTGGTACCTCTCCATGGTAATTAACAGTAGATATCTGATTTTCACCAAGAAAATGATCCACTGCACGGCTAGAATCCAGTGTATTGCAGAAAACCATCACTCTATTCCCTTTTGCAAGGCTCGGCTCCAGAACCTATCCTCACATGACCAAGCAACAAATGGTAAATACCCAAAGAATTAAAAAATTGTCCAAACCATTAGATAATCTTATCAAGAAGTAACAGAGAATATGAACAGCAGGCATCATGACAAAGCATGCATAAGAATAAAACAATGTGTTGGACAGGGTTGGAAGAAGGGAAGGGGGGCAAAAAAACACTAAAGTGGTATCATTTGTAGTTATATAAGGATTGGTTGGCATATTCCTCATCAGTTATCACACAATTTAGTCACTAAACATCATGCCCATTAATTACCATCCACCTTAGGCAACATCACTTTCTGCATTACTGGGATGACTTTGGCACAGAATGTCCTATAATAGGAGTGAACACCAAGTAATGAGAAATATCATTCACAGAAAAGTGAAGGATTGGTCAAACAAAACTTGCAATTATCTGCAATTAAAAAAACATGAAAATTGAAATTTCCAAATATGCCACAACTTGTTAAAACAACGGAGCATCTCACACTATTGATTTAAGGTCATCCCTTCAAAGTCAAATAGTTTCACAGGATATGCACCAAAAAGGCACTATTTCCCCATCTGTTTTAGAAGTTTTTTTTTTCTTTGGTTCTGGCCTTCTGGGATGTAAGTCATAATTAAATCTTAATATCAATGAAAATGCACTAATGTAGCATATGTGTAGTTTTCCTTTTCAAAACCATAATAGCGAAAGCAAAGTAGCATATAAACAAAGCCTAAGAAGAGAAACAGACAGAAACAGCATTTTTGTCACAAAAATCCCCTATATGTCTATATCTCTCTAAAAGCCACAGAAACCACCCACTTGGTCTCAGGTACAATACCAATGGATGGCACTCAAAAAGTAAAAGTATAAAGTATACCTGCAGTAATACCTCCAGCTTGTTCTCAGAACCTGACAACTTAATAAAATCATGACGTGCAGAGGCAATCTTTTTATGCAGCGTTGATGTTCGCAGGTGCACAATGCCTTGAAACTCCTCATCGATCAACTTCTGCACTGCCTGCAATACTTACAAATGTCAATTGTTAAGCATATCTATCAATAGTGATACTGAATAAATTCACTTTTATTAAGGTATAGTGGAACTCTCCAAAATACATCAAAAATGGCAATGCAATATTGCAATATAGCATACCTTTGTCATGGTTGCTGTAACCAAAATAGTCTGAAAACCCAGGCCATCAGGTTTTGATGTGCGATGTTTTAGTGGGCCTATAAACTTGCGTATATCAGGACCAAAACCTCGATCAAACATCGTGTCTGCCTCATCCAACACCTGCAAAAGAAATCCACCATTAATAAGTGCAACAACTTCCTTGCAAAGATAAATACTGAGAAGATATTTTTCCAAAGAATACTTATTAGAAATACAGAAGATTAAAAAATGTAGAGCAATTGAATAACAGTATATTCGAGAAGAAGAACATCCTACGGTTGGAAACCTACCAAGTATTTGATGTCACCATATACCATGTTGCCTTCCTCAATGTGCTGCAAAATTCTGCCCGGAGTACCAACAACCATGTCAATGGGGTTATTTAATGAATCCTCCTGAGGCCTGATAAGGCCACCCCCACTTACCATTGTAGACCTAAACCTTGCATGATGGCTAATAGATTTTGCAACTCGAAATACCTATATATCCAATCATACAGTAATTTAGCTGTGTAATAAGAAAGTTCTAAGTGATCTCTGCATGATGAATGCATTTCACAAATACCTGCTCAGACAACTCCCTCGTAGGGCATAGCACAACAGCTCGGGGACGCCTGGGCTTCATATGCAATCCATTCAATTGTTCATCCCGTCTAAGCAACTATATGAACAAATTAATATTGTTTATTAGCTTCTCTAAATATACAACTAGATAAGATTGTCAATGCTTAAAGCTGTAAAACTTCATAATAAAAGAAATGGTTGCAGAAGACCAATATTATAAGTGTCATTTTGCAAGTGATCAAATACCTGAACCAGAGGAAGCATGTAAGCAAGAGTCTTGCCAGACCCAGTATGAGATCCCAAAACGACACTCTTCTCTTCCAAGACAGCAGGGATACCGATACACTGAATCTCAGTAGGAACCTCAATATTCATCTCCTTCACGGCTCCCATTACCTCATCACTGAGGCCCAACTCCTCAAAACTTCCAACCAACTTCTTCTCCTCTGACTTCTTCCCCTCATTCTCACGACCCTTCTCAGATATAGCAACTGACTTCGTTGAATTCTTGATTTCAGGGGTTTTAGCGGAATCCTTGAGGTGTTTGAATCTGAGTCTCCCAAGAAGAATTGAATGCTTGATTTGGTCGGGGTCAATGGACTCCGTCGTGTCGGCAACGGTGGCCGTGGCGGTGGTAGTGGCAGAGCAGAGGGGCCTAAACCCTAGCAAAACCCTACTGGGTCTTGCTGACAGTTTGAGAAATGGAATGGTGTGGCCATGAGATAAGCGTGCGAGTGGTAAGAGGTTGGAGTTTAGAGAGAGAGTAAGAAGGGCTCTGCCTGTAGCTCCCGCCATGGGAGTGTTGTCGGAGCACCACTCTTTGGGTAAGATTGATATATTGTTCGATTGATAACTTGAGATGCTCGATATTTTGGCGATAGTGACAACGGTAAGGAAAGGGAAAATTCTAGTGAAAGTTACAAAGAGGTTTTATATAAAACAGTCTGTCATATGTAAGCCCCTAAATTTAGTTTATTGTTAAAAAAAAAATTCCAAATAGCATATAAAATATGTGAAATAACTTAAATACCTCCATTCACCTACTGGTCACTAGTCAGCTCGTGGCCAGACCACCATTTTAGCAAAGCAAGTCATTGTTAAATTTTGAATGTGATTGATATTCCAATGAAGATAAGTAAAAAGCTAGATAATTTGATCTTTAATTGTTGGGGAGATGGGAGTGTTGCTGAAGTAAAATTTATTGGATAACGTGGCAAAATATGACTAAACCTAAGAAAGAGGGTAGTATGAGGTTCAAGGATTTAGTCAATAATAATTCAACTTTTTTAGCCAAAACTGCTTGGCATTTGTTACAAAACCCCGATGATTTATAGGTCAAAGTGTTGAAGGGGATTTATTTTCCCAACCACCAATTCCTAGATGCGAAAAAAAAGGCTCTCATGCATTCTGGTGTTGGTCAAGCTTACTAGAAGGAAGAGGTTTCTTGAAGCCTAAATTATGCTGGCAAATTAGGGATGGTTTGACTGCTTGGATTTTAAAAGATAAATGGATTCCCTCCTTGCCCACCCATTGTCTTGCTACTAATGATAAAGAATTTGCCAACTCAAACATGGTTGTGGCTACACTAATTGAGAATAGACAATGGAAGCTTGCAGATGTGAGTAACTGAGTCTGTTCCTGGATGAGACCACACTTATCGCCATTCAGCTTATACCCTTACATGCTACTCCTTCAAGTGACGGTCTTTTGGAGCCTTGCAAATAATGGTCTTTATTCTATGAAGTTGGGCTATGCCATGGTTATGGAGGTGAAGAAAGAGGGGGTCAAAAAATCTTGTAACAAGTTCATCTGTTGTCATACCTAAAACTATTTGGAAGAATTTGTGAAAGATTAAAACTACTCCGAGGATTAGTCATTTTTATGGCGATGATCATCTAATGCTCTTGCTACCAATGAGACCTTACTTCATCGACATAGAGGGTTTTCTAATCTCTGCCCCTTTTTTTGAGTGTGCCGTTGAGACAATTGAGCATCTCTCCTAGTGTATGTGGAGTAGGTGTATTTGGTTTGGGTGTGGGCTCTCCTTGAAATTTGACCCAATGATATCACAAGTTTCCATAGTTGGTGGATAGATGCTGTTTCTGGTGATAGGTGCTTCAATGAGTATGATATTGCCCTTAGTAGCTGGATTTTGTGGTTCACTGGAAAGGTGAGCAATGGTAAGCTTTCAAAATTGTAGCGCCAAATCTAAGTGGGTTATTGAATCTGCTAGGAGGGCTATAACTAAACATTGGAAGACATGCGATTTTTTTTTTTTTTTTTTTTGAGAGGTTGATTCAGAGGCGCAACAAGCTAAGCCACCTTGAATCTTGACTCTACCATCGTCAGGCTTCTTCAAAGTTAATTGTGATGCAGCATTTGTGGAAGGAAAGATGCATCAATTGGCATTACATGCATTAAAATGAGCTCCGATTGATTAAGAATATTAACAATTGAATAACAATCATTTATAACTTATAAGAATATTTTGTAAATTTTATAAAATCTCTTGATAATAAATTTTCGTATGTAATATCTAGATGTAAATTTCCTTAAAAGAATTAAATATTATTTCAAGGTAGTAGTTTAATGCATTGAATTGAAAATATAAATTTGGATGCCAGATATAACACAGAAAGTGAAGATTATGTCAGGAATGTGGACGAGTTTTTAAAGAAAAGAAATAAATTTAAATGTCTTACAAAGAAAAGACATTGTGAGAGGAGCGAACGAAACATTCAAGATACAACAAACTGAAATTTTTTAATTTAAAATATCTATACAGACAGACCAATGAAATTTGTATAATATATTTAATAATTGATTAATTCAAGGCGTGTTTGCGATAGCCCCAAAATTGCATTGGCCAACGTCAAATGCAAAAAATGTGGCCACTCTTGCATTTTTAATATGTTTCGAAGACTAAAATGTTCATAAACTACAGGTTGCAAACAAAAATTGAAAGAAAAATCAATTAACAAAGCATGATTTATATTTGCATGCTCTTTTTTTTAAAAATCAATTTAATAAATTAAAATTTATTTAGATGATATAATTAAAAAACAAGATTAGATTTATAATAAAATAGAAAAATGAGTCTTGTGACATGTAAGTGTGTAAGTTGACCTTTTCCAGTCATAAAAGTCGTAGAAATTGTTTACCGAAAAAAGCCTCAAAAATTATAATTACAAAAACTTTATTTAAGACACTATAAGAATAATTACTTGTAAATATTAAAAAAGAAGTCAGACTTATTTATTACATATGATAAACAATTAGATATTTTATAATATATATATATATTTATATATATATTAAAGACAAAAAAAATTCTAAAAAGGAAAGCAAGGGAGGAAAGGGGGAGAGAAAAGGACGAACGCAAGCAATATAAGTAAAAAGAATAAGGATAAAAAGAGGTAAGCCCTACTTGATTATTAAAAAAGAATAGAATGGATTAAAAAAATAAATATAAAACATGAATTAAATAACCTTTTTTCACATAATAAATATAATAAAATTTATTAATATATATTACAGTGAGAGTAATCGCAACTTTCAAAAATTTTCATGAATTATAATTCTCAACATAAATTAAATTACTCATCTCTCTTATAAATTTAATTCACTATCTCTTTTAATCATCTTATTTTTACCTTCCTTCTTTTAATCCATTTCATTCCTTTCTAATAACTAAACTGATCCATAATTCATATTTGATTCCATTGGAGCAAAATCAAAAGTTCAGGGGTCATCCTGTGGTTAACCCACAATGCATATAGTATATAACTATTATCTGAGCTTGTCAAATAAGGAAACTGCTTTACAACACCGAGCTTTCTTCAAGAGCTGCACATAAATTAGTGGGAGAACATGTATGTTCAAGAATGACGAACCCATGAGTATTTCAAGGATATAATCACACATCAAGTTGAAATGAGACTGAAATAGACAAATTTAACCTTAACTCCTCTTCATTGCTCTTCAATCTTATCAAGTTTTGAAGGTCTATCATGTTATTACATAATATGCCTTCCATAGGACAACTATCAAGATTCCAGCAATGACGTGTGTATCGCATTATCTACATGGCTTCTATCTGCAAGATACGTGGTTCATACTCAAAGGGGTTTATGAATATGTGAGCCTTTCAAAAACATGAATATTTGCTTTCTGCTGTTATCACTGCATCATGAGAAACCAATCAAGCTTCTCTAAACAACCCATAGAGGTAAATTTCTACTTAAATCCATAAGCTAAAGCAGGTCACTAGTTTTTGAGGAAGTAGAACCAAGAAATGGTACAATTTGGTTTCACTGTTCCCATTTATACCCAAATTTTCTCATCCTTCAAAAGTCATTGACTTTCAGTTTCTTGTTATCTTTGATGGAAACCAAGAGTTAACTCTCTTTGCTTTCCCCATGAGCCAACATCCAAATATCAAAATAATATAGATCATAAACATGTGAAGGCCGACTTTGAGAATGTATCATATATTTTAATGCATGTTAAAAAGATCCTTCTGGATAAGTTCAAATGGTTCCTAACTTTTCTTCTATCAAGAGCCATTTCCACCCTTGTAAGTGATTATTGTTAGACAGAAAAACATATCTTCATTTCACCTTAATTTAGCAAGTTTGATGAGAGAAAATCTCATAGCAGATCTTCAACTGGACCAATCTCATTTTAAGTATATGAGGAGTTCTCACTATATGAGGCAGTGACAAAGTACGGGCTCTTATCCCCAGAATGTCTAGCAACTAGGACCCATAGGGTTGAAGTTGTTGAGAGGCAATAGGCATAAAGTGTCTCTGAGGTACCTAAGGGTGTCACGACACGAAGCCAACCCCGTTGGTATCAGAGCCACTACAGTTATAAGTCCTCACCTAAAGAGGCAACTAGATCTATGGAGAGTTCTTGTTGTATAAGGCAGTGACGAAGTACAGGCTCTTATCCCTAGGATGTCCCGTGGCTAGGGCCCATAGGGTTGAAGTTACCAAGAGGCAACGGGCATAAAAAGTGTCTCTGAGGTACCTAAGGGTGTGTCATGGCGCGAAGCTAACCCACCCCCTTGTTAGTTCTTTGAAAAATACTAAATATTAAAGAATCAAGCTTATAAGGGAGAGAGAAAGGCTTTAGAGAGACAAAATTGAAGAGCACATAAGTTTCATTGCCAAACAAATTCTGCCTTACAAGAAAACTGAAACCTCCTTATATAGACATAGTGTAAAGGATTAGGGCAAACAGTGCATGATTACAAGCAAATAAACTTTTTTCACATGCCTAGTTATAAAGGCAAAGCAAAAGTAAAAGTAGGAAGATATAACTAAAAACAAACTATTTTGTCTAAACCTTTTCGCAAAATAACTACAAAACAAACATTTTAAAGAAGATATGACTAAAAGTAGATTCCTTTTATGATTAACACAAGTTTTTATGGATACACTTCTAATCATATGACAAGTTGAGCCAACATTTTTCTTCCTTTCGATGTCTTCTAACTGCAGGGTTATCACTCATAAGTTGTTCTAGTTGTTCATCATCAAAGTCTTGATCCATATTATGAGTGAGTCCCAGTGTTGGTGTGTCTTTTAGCTCTGGGAATAGCTGATAAAAACTTACTCGAATGAAAACTTATCAAAACCTCGAGTACAATAGTTTTTGAGTATAGTCAATTATATCAGATACTTTATTCCTTAAGTATCTCATCACATCTACTAACTATCCAAACTCTTGAGAAAAAAATCCACCTCCTTGGGATCCCAACCAAACAAAGGCTGTCTAACACTTAAAGCAAATTTGTCAACATCCTCCTTCACTCAAAATCCCTGACAAAGGACCGCACATCTTGCAGACCGATGCTAGTGATGACTTTTGAGGAGCTTTACTTCTGGAAGTAGATGGGAAAAGGCATTATTGTGGTCATGCCAATGGAGAATTCAAACCCCCAGAAAAGCATTACCATATAGCTTATAAAGAAATCCTAGCTGTAAAACGTGACATTGAAAAATTTAACTTTCCTCTTAGCCTTTATCACTTTGTAGTAGAAATGGATAACATATCATTTCTAAAGATCTTAAATCAAAATAGGAAGTTTCTCCTTGAAGCTCAACTCCTTCAATGGAAAAAATGGTTTGTTTGTTATAAATTCATAGTCCGACACATCAAAGGAAATCACGATACCATGGCAGACTATCTAACCAAACCCTAAAAGAAAATCAATCTCATCACTCTTCCAAAAAAGCTACCCTCTTTATCCTGAACATCATACCCAACAATTTAGTTTTTCCATCAGGACATAATCTAGCCACTGTCTTAGAAGTTCAAAAGCTAGCCAAAAGTCTATTTTATTGGCTCCACCTCCTTCAAAAGACCCACATCCAACCCCAACTTGAATACTTTTGTCTTCAAGCTCCTTACCTTGCAGTCCCTTTTATTAAAGGTCATATACCAGATGAACTCATGTGGTACATTTGCTCTTTATCCTCTCTTTATATCTATGTTATAGCTGTTCCTCCCCTGGAGATGTTTCATTATCTATATGACTCAGCTCATGAAGGTTCAAACCTATAAAAATTCCTTAAATGGTTTGCATCTATTTCCAGATGGCATAAGGAACTCTTTTAAGTAGTTTAAAAAGAGTTGCTATGGAAAATCCCTCTATAGGAATAAAAGGCCTACTCCTTTTTCATGGTTCATCATCCTTATCATTTTACAATAAAGGAAAGCTTTATTTGGCTAACCAAGCATGCCTATGGAAAACCACAACTAATTGGATGACACATGAAAATTCCACTTTAATTGAATTAAAAGATTTTCTATGTGAAATGAATAATTATCCAGTTCCAGAATCTAATCTTGAGTGCACATCTCTCGATCCAATCTCTCATCAACCTATTCTTCCAAGTGACCCATCTCCATCTGTTCAATATGAATTTCCTGAATGGTTCACAAGCCCTGTTGTACAAACAAAATACTCCACCTGAATAGAATCCTATGATGGAGCATCGTTGTCCACACTTCCATCATTTCCACCGGACAGTCAGGACCCATACAAGATAGAAACCCAAACTTATTAGCTATTCTCAAAGCTAAAAGACACTAGCACCAAGACCTACTCAGGATATGGATCAAGACTTTGATGATAAACAGCTAGACCAACTCATGCGTGATAACCTTACAGCTAGAAGATGCTGAAAGGAAGAAAAATGTTGGCTTAACCTGTAATATAATCATAAGTGCATCCACAAAAACTTGCGCTAATTGTGGAAGAAGTCTCCTTTTAGTCATATCTTCTTTCAAGTGTTTGTCTTGTAATTATTTTGTCAAAAGTCACTTTTGACTTTTAGACAAAGCAATTTGCTTTTAGTCATGTCGTTCTACTTTACTTTTGCTTTTACTTTGTAATCAAGCATGTGAAAAAAATTTGTCTACTTGTAATCATACACCATCTATCCTAATCCTCCACACAATATCTATTTAAGGAGGTTTTAATTTTTTTGTAAGGCAGAACTAGTTTGGCAATAAAACTTGTGTGTTCTTCAATTATGTTTCTCTAAAGTCTTACTCTCCTAAAAGCTTGATTATTTAATATCCTATATCTGTTATATTAAGATTCAAGTATGCTCTACACTTACCTCTCTAAAGAACCTATGCACCAAAAAGAATCTAACGACATGTATATGAGCCCATATACTACGCTTAAAGATCTATGGGTTAAAGTTTTAAAGAGTTGAGGACCCTAATGTGACCCAAGTTTGCCCAAAAGAGGCGTTGAGGAACCTTACCTAGATCAATATACCCCTATAGCACTGAGACACAAGAATCTTTGGGATTAGGCATATATAGCATTAAGACACAAGGATCCCTAAGACTAGGCACGATGAGTGAGTTCTGCCCGTTTGTTGAATATCATTCAAAAGTCAGATAGTTAGACCTAGTAAATATTGTAACCAAATTCAAATTAATTTCTCATTGTTAGTGAAAAACTGAACCTTCTTCACCATAAGTTTGACACTTAGGATATCTATCAGAAAGTCCTTGCATCATAAAAATAGTGAGATATGAAACTTTAAAACTTTTTGGTAAAAAAAAAAAAAAAACCTTTAAAACTTCAAAGACCATAGTATAATTCCACTGTTAACCAAAAAAAAATTGTGTAATTTCACTATATTCCTGAAAAAGCACAGAAGGAATGGAAATCTGTCACCAATTAAATCAAAGAGGGGGAAGGTAGTGGAAATTTCACTAGACTGATGCATAAACCTCGTGGCAAATGAGGTATAGTGTCAACTGTAATGTTCAGGCTTCAAGACACCAATATAAGGCAAGTTCCTATACAGTTCGGCAAAATCCAACCCATACCCAACGATAAAATAGTCCGGGCACTGCAGAAAAGGAGAAATTAACGGAATGATTCAGTAGTAGATAGGACAATTAGGAATTTCAAAGTATGCAGGAAAAACCTTCAGTTCAAAAAACAAAAAAGAAAAAAGAAAAAAACACATTATGCAGGAAAAACTAGGATCATCAGACCTCAAGATCTGAACATCAAATTTAAAGAGTACATATGGTCTCAAAGCATTTTTTTTTGCTAGTATAGTGCATTAAGCGGGTTAATAAATGTTTGTTGAGCCTAAGCCCAAGTCCTTGATTGTGTGTCAGCCGATGAGCTTAGTTCAGCTTTAGCTCATTAGTTTGGTTCACTGATTATATATGCGCGCACATGTACTCAACATATGATTGAACAGAGAATACAGAGCATTTCAGAGTTCAATACTCTGACAAGGTATCAGCTAGGAAGAGGAAAAAACATCTACAGAAGAAAACTTGAAAATTACATTGATTACAAGGAAATGAAAAACTCATCCATAAAATACCACATTTCCAATAAGGTAAAGGCATGAAGCATGCAGAGAAAATACATACTTTGAGTGATATTAAGTGATTATTTGTCAGAATACTATACCTCAAATCCCCTGTAGAACTTCCCCCGGCCAACTGGCTGAATTTCAACCTTTCTCCTTGCTGGTTTATCAAGGAGAGTACACACAGAGACAGAGGATGCTCCTTTTGCTTTCAAGAGAGCAATTATGCTCGATATAGTATGCCCCGTATCTACAATGTCCTCAACCTAATTAACAGTACCAATTTCATAAGAAAATGGAATTGAAAACGTAAGGAGAAGGGAATAGTGGGATTAAATTAATGAACAAACTAAAAGTATAATTGCTGCAGAAAAGGAAAACAACTATTTTCTTATGCAAAAAATTGGTCTCAATCTAGCCACATGGCTTTACATGATTCCGAAGAATAAAACCAGTGGTAGTCTTATCCAATATCACTTGGCTGCATAGAGATAATTATTAGATAACACAATAATTATATATACATATATATATTGGGTCAAGGATTAGAATTATTCTATAGCTTACAAATTTTATGATTTCAGTAATTTTGATATTACTCCTTTTCGGATAAGAGTGATGTTACAACTACAGATGGGAACAACTTAATCGTAAGACGAAACAAAATAAACCGTTTTCTGTATCTACCAAGATGCAGCAACAGACACAGGAAAGCTTAGCCTTTTAATTATGTAGACGTTATAACGATGATTTTCTTACTTATTCTTCAGATAAAGAACCTAGTAATATTCCAGCTGTTATTTTGAATTAACTAGCCAAATGACGCTAACTATCCTCAGTATGTTTCGCTACCACAAAAGTAAGTACTGGGTTACTTTCTGTGAATTTTGTCCCGTTCAATTTCAATAGCAAATGACGGTCCATGCTGGGAAAATAAGTAAATCATAGGACGCTCGGAACATAAACTTGTAATTCTGAAACAATACTAATTTACCGAAGCAACGTACAAGCGGACTGTTAAGAATCTTATCTATAGTTTACTATTTAGTATTTACAAACAGCACGAGCGTTTTTTTTTTTTTAATCAGGTCAACATATTCTTCGGTGTAAAAAACACTTTTATTAACTAAACGGTAAGAGAGCAAAAATACCAGAACTACATGGCGGCCTTGGACGTCAACCTTCAAATCAGAGGAAATGACAGGTGCTTCATTGGAGCAGGTTCCAGAACCGTAGGACTGAGCTCGAACGAAATCAAGGGAAATGGGAAGGTCGATTTTACGAACAAGGTCGGCGAAAAACAAGAAGGCGCCGATGGCCACGCCGACAAAAACGGGCGGTGGAGAAGAGGAACGGAACTCGTCGGTGATTTCGGCGGCGAGCTCGGAGACTCGGCGGTAGATTTGGTCCTCATTCCATAGGATTTTCTCTACGCGGCTATCCAACGCCATCGAGAGCTGGGATCTTCTTGTGTGTTTGGATAGCCATATTAATCGATTTTTTGAGGAAAAAAATCGATTTTGGCTTCAATTACCCAAACACCAGGTTTTTTGGTTAATCGATTTGTGGGGTGAAAATCGATTTTTTTCCGAAGCTGCCAATCCAAGCTTTCGCGGAAAAGTTTATCAAAAAAGCGTTAGAAAAAATTACAAAAAAAGGCCCGCAAAAAAATTACAAGTAAAGCACATAATTTAATAAAAATAAAATCAAACTCTTTTCTCTTCTCTTTTTTTAATAAAATTTAAACTTTATATTTTTAAAAAATTGATGTTTGGTATTTAAGAATTAGATTATATATTAATTTATATTTTTAAAATTAATTTTGATTAAATTATCCAAACATTTTTAATTTTATTAAAATCAATTTTAAAAAATAGTATCCAAACAGATTGTGTTATAACATAATCAATTATGATTAAAATCTATTATTTAATCAATTATTTTTATAATCTATCATACCCAACTAAAATTCAAACAGGCATGAAGTCGCTTTTGCCCGACGTCACTCGCACCCGAAAAGGCATGAGCGGGAAAGGGCCTGCTCATCTCTTAGATGAGCACGGTGCTCATCCAAGAGATGAGATCTAGATCGTCCAAACTTTAATCTAGACGGTCTAAATTTAAAATATTATTTTATATTAATTTATTAAAATAAAAAAATTATAAAAATTATAAAATAATTTTAGTAAATTTTTTATTTTTAATCTTATCTAGATTTAATTTATAAGATCTAATTTAATATTAAAATTTTTATAATTGAATATTTTAAATTTTTCATATATACTCTGTACAGTCCAGATATTATATCTGAACTGCTGGACTATGTAAAATTCATATGAATAATTAATATATATCAATTATAAAAATTTTAATATTAAATTAAACCCTCTAAATTAAATCTAGATCAAATAAAAAATTTATTAGAATTATTTTATAATGTTTATAATTTTTTATTTTAATAAATTAATGTAAATAATATTTTAAATCTGAACAATCCAGATCTCATATTTTGGATGAGCACACGTGTTCATCCAAGAAATGAGTAGGGAAACCGTTCCCAAGCGAGAAGGGTGTACATGTTATAGCCATACCGTACGAGTAAGAGTGTGATTGGGATAAGATATATGACCTTGTTTGGCAACATATTCTAAAAGCAGTTTTTTATTTTTTAAAATAAAAAATTATTTGATAACATTAAAAAAATTAAAAAGTCAAATATTATTTAAAAAATAAAAATAGAAACATTTTTTAGGTGTTATGAGTTTATTGTAAGAGAGAATATGAAAAACACTTGTTTTTATTTTTATTTTTGTGTTCTCAGAACATATTATATAAAATACTTGTTCTTATAACAATAAAACAAATGACAAAATGAGCTTCAAAGAAGCCCTATATTTCTTTAATTTTTTTTTGTAAGGGTGATAAAGATATGGTTTGATTAGGTTTTGGTCAAAACATGAATCAAACCAAATCAATCGAACGGCATTAGAGCAATTTTATACTTGGAGGATAAAGTAGTGACAATATCGTTGTGACTTAGGAAGTTATCCACTCTATGAAGAGCATGAAGAAGAAGAAGAAAGGATACTTAGCATTGAAAGTTGAACCTAGAGAAAGCATATGACAGATTAGATTAGAACTTCAAGGACATTTTGTACAAATTGATCATGAATTGCATTAGCACAGCCAATTTTAGAGCCCTTTGGAATGGAGAACCATATAATGTTTTCTACCCTTCTGGTGGTCTCAAGCAAGGGGATTCCATGTCTCCTTACCTTTTTACCCTCTATATGGAGAAACTTAATCATATGATTCTGGATGAAATTTATGGAAAAAGATGGCAGCCTATTAGACTTATGAAGGAGGGACTTGATATAATGCATATCTTTTTTGCTAATGATCTTGTACTATTTGGGAAGGCATCTAAGCAACAAATTGAAGTGATTGATGAGTGTTTGCAAAAGTTTTGCTATTATTAAGGGTAGAAGATGAATAGAAATAAGACATATTTGTGCTGTTTCAAAAATGTTCATATCAACAGAGCCTTGAATCTTAGTGGAAAACTCCAAATGTAGCTAATGGGTGACTTGGGGAAATACATAGGAATCCCTCTCATTCATTAGAGAGCTTCTTACAATTTGTTTGCTCCTATTCTTGATAAAGCTAAGAATCAAATGTCAGGCTAGAAAAGAAATTTTCTTATAATAGCAAGAAGGTTAGCTCTAATCAAATTTGTAATTACTGTGATGCCCAGCTACTATATTCAGGCAATGATCCTATTGAAGAGACTTATTGTTGAGATAGAAAAGGAATGCTAGGGCTTTCTTTAGGGAGATAATCAGGATAGTAGAAAAGCCTATCTTGTAGGATAGAGGGATGTGATCCTAAATAAGACTTAGTAATACAAAATAAAGCTTTGGTTTTTAAGCTATGCTAGAAACTTCTTATTAATTCTAAATCCTTATGGTTGCAAATGTTGAAGCCCAAATGTAAGTGTGGGAATACAATCATACCTAAGGTTGATAAGAAAACAAGTGCCTCATTAACTTAGAGAAGCATTGTTAATTGCTAGGAGCAATTTGTGCAGGGATTAGGGAAATGGATTGGAAATGGTTGAACCACTAATTTGTAGATGGACCTATGGGTTTTTTTTTTCGTGATGTACCTCTAGCTCATATTGCTTTATCAAATGACTTTGATGCTAATAGCAAAGTGGTTGACTTTGTTAATAATGAGGGAGGGTGGGATATTACCAAAATGAGAGCTTGGTTGCCTAACCATATCATTAGTCATTTAACTTGCACTCTATTATCAAAATACACCTATGGCTAATTGCAAAAGGAAAACTACATATAGCAGCAATGAGAGCTAGCCAGGGTTTTTAAGAGTCAAATACTTGCTTGCTTGATTGTAATGAGAAGAAGGATAGCATGCACATCTTGCATGATTGCCCTTATGTGAAGGCTATGTAGAAAACAATAGTTAATCTATAGCTTTAGGATATGTTTAGAAGGCCTTATGGGTGAGAATTGGATCTTATGGAATATGAAAAACAATGTTGGTAATTCTCTTGTTAAAACTATTCCATAGGATGTGTTGTTTAGATATAGGTGCTGGGAGATTTGGTGTTATCACTGCTTTTTAGCTTTCTCTAAATTTGAACAAGAGAAAATGTTTTGTATAGCAAGCACCTTATTTTGTGTCTCAAGACCTTAAAATAAGTGGTAAATTACAAGGATTGGGTAGGAATGCCAATGTTAATATGACAAGATGGGTTCAAGTCCCAGGTTAATGAGGTGCAGTTAGATGTGGATGGCTCCTTCAAGAAGGGCATATCTCAATGTAGAGGAGTTATTAGAAATAGCAATGAGAATTGGGTTATCAGATACAATTCTACAATGAGTAACTATCTAATAATTCATATATTTTACACATTTTCACCTCCTTATCTTAGTTTTTTAGCATTTTTTTGAATATAATTTGAAATAAGTGGGTAATATTTATGGTAAAAGGGCCAAAAAAAATTAAGGAATTTTTGAAATTTATTGC
The DNA here is from genome assembly GCF_029017545.1 of Prosopis cineraria. Lineage (NCBI taxonomy): Eukaryota > Viridiplantae > Streptophyta > Magnoliopsida > Fabales > Fabaceae > Prosopis > Prosopis cineraria. The sequence goes on along the minus strand of NW_026555332.1, from coordinate 11,722,452 downwards.
ATATTTTTTCAGATTCTATGAAATATTATTTTTAATTTTCTAAAATTCATTTTCTATTAATTTTATTACTTTATTTGTAGATGGCTAATTGGAGAAGAAAAGAAGCAAGAGAATAAATTGAAAAATTTCCTTTCTCCCATTTTCTTATCTTATTCTCCTTCCTTAGTTGGTTTTTCCTAATTTTTTCCCCATTTATTTTCAACCATTTTCCATAAATTTCTCTATTTGAAAAAAAACAAACAAACAACTCATGTTTCTTGATTTAACCAAGTCACGTGCACCCATTGCCATCAATTTTTCATTGATTCTATTGAATAAAATTGAACACACACTAACGTTCAGAAGGAGGGGAGCGAATTCATTCATTCACTTATGCACACAATTTGATTTTTTCCACCGAATAAACACTGGACAGGCACAATCACTCAGATTCATTCATCAACTTCCTCGGTCTCTCCGTATCTTTCCCATTCTCTCGGACCTCATCTTCTCCTCTCAAGTCCAGCTTCGTCTATCTCATCTCTCCCTCCCATTTTCTGCAATTTGTCTCATCAAATCAAAATCAAAACCGATCATTCTCTTCTCTCCTCCTTCCCCCACAAAACCTCCACATTTGTTCATCCATTCTTTCTCCTTTAGCTTGTCTGATATCCTCTACCCTTACTTGCTGCCATGGATGTGCTTTTGACGCTGTTTGGTGGTGCTTTGGAGATGGATTTCCGTGGCGAAAAAGCTCTTGATTCCTAGGAGAAGGATGGAAGAAGCTTGAATTCAAGGGAGCTACGCATTTGCTAAGCTTTTACATTCTAGTTTCCTCTTATGCTCTGTTTGGATATATAAATATATATGAATATAAATTTAGATTTGAGTCAAATTCATTATTTGAATAATTAAAAATGTGTGCCGAATTCAAGTTCTATCTTAATTTTTTTGTAATTTAAAATTTTTTTAAACTCCTATTATTACAAATCTTAACTCAATTTTTTTTTTTGTCATTTGATCAAAATTCATGAAAGTTTGGTGTGAATTGCCGCTTCTTAGTAACTAGCATTAGAAAATTTTAGAAATTGACTCACCACACTTATTGCAAAAGAAATATCAGGATGAGTAATAATAGAGGGATAATTGAGCTTTCTGACTACTCTTTAGTATTTCTATGGATTTGAAAGAGGCTCCCCCTATTCTAGTAGTATTTTGCATTTGAATCCATGGGAGTGTCGATAGGTCTACAATCCATCATCCCTGCTTCCTTCAAGATGTCAAGAGCATATTTTCACTGTGATATTGCAATTCTAGCTATAGATTGAGCAACCTCAATAATCAAGAAATACTTGAGCTTACCCAAATCCTTTGTTTGAAAGGATAATCATTTAGTGTTGTTTAAGCTTAGTAATTCCGTCTAGATCATTGCCTGTAATAATAATGTCATCAATACAGATCACAAAAAACAAGCACTGACTAGGTGGTGAATGGCAATAGAACATAGAGTGATTTGCATCACTTCTAATTATTCCAAATTCCTAAAAAGTAATACTGAACTTGTTGAACCAAACTTGAAAGAGAAATGTAAGTCTGACTAGTGATTAGTGAAGTCATATAAGTTGCAAGAACTTATGCAGGCTAAGATTGAGAGCCTTAAGGCTCACCCTAGCATAGATTTCTCTTCCATTTTTAGTGTGGTAAATCCAATTGTTGATGATGTTCATAAACGAGGTGATGCCGCAGTTAAAGAGCATACATCAAAATTTGACAGAGCAGAGATAGATTAAAAATGTCTTAGAACTTCTTGATCTATTCTAGTGCTTGATGAATCCATTAAGAAAGCTTTTGACATTGCCTACAGCAATATATATGCATTTCATGATACTCAAAAGTTAGCTAATAAAAGTGTAGAGAACATGAAAGGAGCGAAATGCAATCAAGTTGCAAGGTGCATTAATTCTATGGGTCTCTACATTTCGAGGGAAATTGCAACAACAACTTTGATACTATATAAAAATATTGGAAGAAAAATGAATCTTTTATCATTGCCTTACTAATAGTAAATATATATATGAGTTAAAAACATCTAACTATCATCTAACACTTTACCTAACACCTCACCTAGCCATCACTCAACACCTATATTACTTATATAATATTTTAACAATTGATAACCTATTCATGCTATATATCTAACAATTTTTATGACTGAAAAATATTTTATGTACAAATAAACATAATAACATATTTAGTAATGATAATCTCAATCCTATTTTCGCAACACATTCTTTCTAGAAAGAGAAAGTTGTCAAACAGGATCCAGGTTCAAGAAAATCTTTCTGAAATTGGGCCTGTCAAATTGTTCAGCCCATTGGACCAAAAGGCCGAACCAATATGGTAAATGGAGGCCCAAAAGTTACCGACAAAGATTAATCTCCATCGTTTTTCTGGGAAGCAAATACAGTGAACTAGAGAAGCAGCACCAGCCGGCCGGTAGAGATAGAAGAAGAGCGAGAGAGATGAACACAGATATTACAGCATCGACGAAGCCAGAGTACCCGGTGGTAGATCGGAACCCTCCTTTTACCAAAGTCGTTGGTAATTTTAACACTCTCGACTACCTTCGCTTCGTCACCATTGCCGGTGTTTCTGTCACCGTTGGGTACCTCTCTGGTATTTCTCTATCTCTTTCTCTGTGCATTTTCATTTCATGTTTGAAGTTGATATATAAGAAGGTGGTTGGTAATTACTCTGCTAGATTCCTAAACCCCATTTTCGAAGTGTCTGGTTCCTTTCAATTTAATTGTACTTCTGGGCTTTTGTTTGAATTAATGGTTCTGTCAAGTTGAAGGTTTTTTTCGTGTGTTTTCGGATTTTTATTCTCTAGTTTGTCTATCGGGAAGTATTGATAATCGAATCTCACATCTTTCTGCCCATTTTCGTCCATCCAATCCCCTGTGGTAGGACTTTTGGAAAGTGGCAGATTTCTTCCTTAAAATTTACAGGATTAGGGGTCTAATCTGAAACTTGAGTGTGGTCTGCATTGCCAATCAAGCAGGAAAGGATTGTACTTGGAATTCATGTGGTGCTTATCCAGAAATCGAAATCTTCATGACTAGTTATGGACTAATTTACTCTTCTCCCTGCTTTTTGGTTAAACTCTATTAGTGTTGAATACGACATTTTCTTATATATTTTTCGAGAGGATATTCCCTTTCTTGTATTAACTTGACAAATATCATATAATAATATTACTATAAACTATATGAACAAGGAAGCACCGATACGGGGTATGAGTGTTGGGTACGATACGATATGATACGTGGACACGGCTATTTTTCAAAATTTTAGGATACGGGTACGGTTATATAAATAATTAAATATTAAATATTTGAATGTCTAAAAACACAATTTCAAGATGTCTAATGTCATCACAAAATATAATATAATAAATAGTCAAGCACTTAAACACTATCAAGTGGCAAAAGATAATTATTAACTTAAAGTAATTCTAAACTTCTTCATCTTCATTGACATCACCACTTTCTTCTATAAGTTCTCTCTCCAAAATTGTCTCATCTAGAGATAAACTTGCAACTTCAAGATTTTCAACATCATCTATTTCCCAACAATCTCCACTAATATCCCACAATCTACTTTCTCTAGTGGAATACTTCTCACTCTTTCTTGAAAGAAGACGAAGATTTGAATAAACAAAAACTAAGTTCTCTGCTCTTTTTGGAAGCATCCTGTTTCTTTTTAGTGAATGAACAAAAGAGTAAGTGCTCCAATTTCTTTCACAACAAGATGATGAGCATGGTTGATTGAGAAGTTTCAATGCAATCCCTTGAAGTTTAGGAGCATCAGCACCATGATTGCTCTACCAAACCTTAGGCTCTAATATACATCTATCTTGTATGGATTCAACAAAAGAGAACTCATCTGAACATCTAGAAAATTTTGAAAATTTATTCATAACCAATTTCCTCTCTTCCTCATCTGGAAACATCCTTCTAATGCACTTTTTCCTCTCAGTTGATATTTCAGCATCTCTATGTGGAGAGACTCTATTTAGTCCACCTTCAAGCCATTGTGTTGTATAATACCTACAATAATATAATAATATTAATTGGAGTTGTGATGCAAAAATGATAAAGAAAAGAATTTCATGATAAAAAATAAGAATAACACACCTAGGATTCAGTGAGTGGGCAAGACAATGTAGTGGAGTGGCACTTTTTGTCCATCGATCAATGATGATGTTATAAACAACTTTATAAAATGAAGAGTACTCAAAAAGTGATTTTCTTTCATGCTTATAAATTGATTCCTTGATTTGCTCTATCATTGAATCCCACATCTCATAAATCAAATGAAGTGTGGGTCTATCTATGTCATCAAATCTCAACATATCATAAATTGGCTTAGTGAAAGAGAGAATATAATCAACCTTCTCCCACCAAAGATCATTAAGAATTATGTCCTTCACAGTAGCAGCCTTTCCAACATCATCATCTCTATAAGCATTTCATTCTTCACTAATAACCAGTGTATGAAGAGAAGTTTTGATAAGTCTGAATCTCTTCAACATTACAATTGTTGATGCAAATCTTGTTTCGGCTATTGCAAGCAATTTTAATGGCACGAATTCATTAAACATGGCCAATCTCATAGAATGATTCATGATAAATGTTCGGATAAAGACTGCATCATCCCTCACCTCAGTGATCCAACGACATTCTCCATAAACAATTTCATTTGCCTCTGTATTTTTTGCTGCACATATATTCTTCAAGGCAAGATTAAGTGTATGCACCACACATGGTGTCCAAAAGATGTGAGGATATTCATCTTCCACCATCTTACCAGCAGATTTACAAACAGGTGCATTATCAGTAATTACTTGAACAACTTTATGAGGCCCCACTTCTTCAACCACTTTCTTTATCAAGTCAGCCATGTAAAATCTGTCTTTATACTCACTAGTTGCATCAATTGCCTTTAAAAACATGGGGCTTCCATCACTGACAGCCATAAAATTAATTAATGGCCTTCTTTGTACATCTGTCCAACTATTCGTAACTATACTTACCCCCTTATGATTCCAAGTCCCTTTGATTGATTCAAGTTGCTTTTCAACATTGGCCCTTTCTTTTTGCAACAAAGTAGACTTTAGTGCATTATAACCAGGAGGTTTAAAACCAGGAATTATATTGTTGGCAGCATATTGAAATGCACTAATAAAATATGGGTTACGTGCCAAATTGAAAGACAAGCCAGCCGAATAGAACATTCTAGCAATTTCAGCAGTTAAATTATCTCTAGCTCCTTGTTGGAAAGCTCTTTCTATTGTATTTATTGCCCTCCTTTTTCCCTGATTGTGTTCACTTTGAATAGGGGTAGAACCCCTTTGACATAAAGGAGACAAGCTCTCAGTTGGAGTTGGCAATGGCACATGTCTTGGTTTTGTTCTATTCTCAGCCTCCTCTTGAGCTTTTCGCATTTCACCTAAACAACTATCATCAACTTTCGGGCATATAGCAATACCCTTTCCAGAGATCCTCAACAAATGAAATTTAACTCTAGAATAAGAGCCATTATATTGGTTATTACAATAGTTATACTTCCAACTTCTATTTCCACCATCCCCTTCATTTTCTTGAGGAACCAAAGTTACATAAGCCCATAAAGGAGTACTCTCTTTTTGTCTTTCATTACTAGATTGAAATTGAGAATTCACACTTCCTGAACTACTACCGAGTCTAGAATTAGAAGCCATTGCAGGTTTAATTTTAAATAATATCCTGCAATTTTAACAAGAAGAGAGCTAATAAAAATCTAAAATAAATCAATGTTTAACTCAACAAAATAATTCATCTAAATAAAAAAAATTAAATCAGTAATTCAAGGCTCTGGACAGCTCTCTCGGTTCAGCAGTAATTCAATCAGCTCTCTCGTTCAAATCAGTAATTCAATCAGTAATGCAATGCAATAATAATAATAATAAAATATCCATCAGCACTCAGCAGCACAAGAGGAACTGAAAATGAAGCTGAAAAACGACCGTCGACCGACCACATGAACTGAATAAATTACCAATGAAGCTGAAGAACGACGGTGAGGCAGAGCAGACGGTCAAAGACGTTGAGCCAGAGCAGACGGTCGAATACGAAGACTGAGGCAGAGCAGACGGTGAGCGGGTGAGGCAGCGACGCAGAGTGAACCGTGAAGCTACAGCAGAAAACAGCGGTCGATTGGAGCTGAAAAGATAGGGCAACGGATTTCTGGAGCTGGGATTGAGTAAAAGGAAGTGAAAAATGCAGAGTTTCGCGTCTGCCCGCGTCCGACCTTTGTCCGACCCGTGTCAACCCGTCTTGACCCGCGTCCGCCAGAAATTGGGAAAAGGGACGTGCCGTTCCCGCGTACTGAACGTATCCGACACGGACACGCCGGCCATTTTGCCGTGTCCGTGCTTCTGAGTATATGAACATAGGAGTATTCCTTTTTTTTTTTCAGAATACAAAAGGTAAAAAACTAGCTTGAAAATAAAAATAGTTTCGCAGGCTCAGTCCCTAGGACCTTCTTCCAGCAACAAAATGTGCTCAATCCTATCTGGAGGATGACTAAAAATAAAAGGAGCGGGGTGATCAGTATAGCACAACTTAGACATAAAGGCTGCACACTTAAAAGCTTCTCTATGCGTCTAAGATATTTCAGCATCCCATTCTTCCATTAGGAGATCTGATTATTTAAATATCTTCCATTGCTATGTGGTGAGTTATGTCTCCACTATAAATGAGGTTGATTGCTTCCAGAGAGTCTAGAAAGAGCTGTATTTTCTTGTAACCATGTTTACTGACCTGCAACCCTGTCTTGATAGCTAAAATCTCCGCTTCAGTTACACTTGTGTGGCCAAGACTTTGTGCGAGACCTGTAACCCAATTGCTTTGAGCATTTCTTATGATACCTCCACAAGCAGCCAACATTTGATTATTAACTGAACCATCAACATCCACATGAAATGCGGGTGTTGGGGGTGGGGGTCCATTTTGCTGCTTCATGATCAGTGCACTGGTAGATTAAGTGGTTGTCTCTCCTGACTGTGTCATCTTCTAGTAATCGATGCATGCTTGATAATTGATTTGTATAGGATTAGGAATTTGACCTTTAAATACCCTGAGGCTTCTTGCTGTCCAGAGTGCCCATCAGACATAAGCAAAGACCTTTTTCCAAGGCTAGTGCTTTGATTTACACTTGCCTGCTTCCATTTTTGCGCTCCATTTAAGACAGACCTGCAAGTTACAACAACCAAGTATATGAACATATTCTATGCAAGTCAAAAAGTTGGTGGCAATTTTATTGATTGTTATGGTTTTTCCCTAATTCATACAATACTATTTGTAGTTAAAGTTTCATGAGAAAATTTCCTCCTGGCTCTCATAGTGACAATTATGAGTAATTACATCTCTGGTAAAAGAAAAAAAATCAGATTAATGTCACAATTTGGCAAAGGGATGTGCAATAACTGGTGGAGGACTATGATGAATAGGGAAATTATACTTGGTCCTTGGAATTAATTTAATTCACCTTTATGCTAAAATTGTAAGAAGACATCTAGTCATCAATTTTATGGCAAAACAATGTAGTTATCACTTATCAGTTGACGTGGTTAACTCATGGTGTGGGCATCTTTTACACTTTTTATATAGTTTATTATTTTTTTTGGCCAGAATTTTATATAGTTTATTAGGATCACCCATAGTGATAAATGTATGTTACACTGCCACTGCTTGTTGTGTATGGGTTGATGATTTGACTTATTGGACTTAATCCATAAATAAGGGATAGTCATGATAAAAATATTTTATAAGGAGTTCACAACGACAATTCAATCACGTCACTGATGTTGAGTTTTTCTTTCCCTTCTTGATCTCCTGTGTTTTCAATAAAGACAAAAGCGTATGCTGCACATATAGTGGGTACATGAAAATCATTAATTTAGATGAATTTGGATATTGGTACTATGTCAATATGTGCCTTACTTCCCTGTTGCCGTTTGTGTGCTGTCTTTAGAGCTTTCAACATTTAATTGAGAATAGCATGGTTGGTTTGGTTCCGTGTACTCCTATGAACAACTATTGATTTCATTGATACTTTGTATTCGACCTTGAATTCCTATATTCTAAAATTGGTGGAGGATCTGCATTGATTTGGTGATAAAATAGTATACGTATAGTTAAAAACTGCAAGCCCCTTATTTTGAAGGGATTAAGCCTGGAGTTACAGGACTTCCTTTGGTTACTTGGCTCTGATTGGGCTCATGGATGCTTCGCCAGAACTCCGCTGGTAAGCTCATGGGTTTCTTCCCAATGATGAAAATTATCTGGATACAAGAAACGAGAATTTTGTAGAGTTCAGTACTTCTTTGTCCCTTTCATTCCTTTAGCGGGCGTAATGTCTAAAACTTTTAACATTATGGTGACCATGAATGATGAAAGTTTAGTTAATAAATTTAATTTTAGTATTCCTTTTTTGATTGTGCTCGTTGATGATGGTTTTGCATCTTTCTGTCACAAGCAAGAGGTTGTTGGTACCTAACTCCTCAAATGTATTATTCACACATGTAAGGTTCCAGCTAGAGTGCAAGTCTAAGTTGAACTAGCTATCATACATCTTCAACAATAACAACAGCAAGTCTTATTTTACTAGGTGGGGGTGGCTGAACTAGCTAGCTACCATGCTGGAAGAAAATAAGAAACAAGCAAAAGCACGCAACACTCCTATTAATTTGAGAGTTCCAGGATGTTTGCACAGATGCTCACGTACTCCTTACCTCTCATTGACCCAATCCCCATCACGTACAATATGTTCCCTAATACCTCTCTCTCTCTCTCTCTCTCTCTCTCTCTCTCACGCTCAGACATCGCACTACACAACCATAAGTTAGTTACTAGCTTGGCCCATTAGTTACGGACTTGTTCAGATTACTTTTACATTGTTCGTTCCAATTTCTTATCATATTGTTCTGCATAGTGCATTGACTTATTTGATCATTCGAGTGGCATATCTATTTTATTTAAGAAAGCTATTACTGAAATTTAATTAATTTAGCGCAACTGAACTGAGATTTTGGTCCAACCTAGTTCTGTTGACAATAAATTTTGTCAGAAATCAAATCCATGGCAATATGTCGCTTCAAGTCAAAGCTCCTGATTGCCTGTGAATACACTTGGGTATTTTTGTCCTGGCTGATAAATTCTCTCAGGACATCTGAAATGCTTATGATATGAACTTGAATTCTTATGTTCTAAAACCACTTGAGATTAGATTCTGAATGATTTGATATTAAAATGGTATGTATATGGTCTAAGCTGTTTGCCTGTTTTTGTTTAGGGATTAAGCCTGGAATCAAGGGTCCATCTATGGTGACTGGGGGTCTGATAGGGCTCATGGGTGGTTTCATGTACGCATACCAGAACTCTGCTGGTCGGCTCATGGGTTTCTTTCCCAATGATGGTGAAGTATCACGTTACAAGAAATGAGATTGTTCACAAGTTAGCATTTGCTTTCCCCTCTTTCCTTCAGTGGATGTAATATCCCAAACTTCCATGTCAACATTATGGTGATCAAGAATAATGAAATTGTCATTCCTGTGTTTCATCTCATTCTTGTTTTCAGTTTAGTTATGTCGGAGCAACAACCTGGTTGACATCACATATATTGCTTTAACGATTCTACTTTGCCTTGAAGTGCATGAGTTATGTCAATGACGTCGAAGAAGATTGTGATGTATAGTCCCCTTTATTATTTCAAGATGTATAGTCCCTGCATAAGTTAAAATTCAAACATGTTTTAGTTTAGAAAACTTTAGCATTTTCTTCCGTTAATCCCACTTCCCTTAATCAAAATTTCACCGGTGGTTAGTTTAGAGTGAACATTTGGAGCCACACTATTGCTTCTCTTCTGCGTTTTCTTCTTCCATTTGCCAAGTTGTTTGTTCCCTCTACTGCATAAAGCCCTCCGTTTAATCCTAGTTGCTCTCATCTAGTTTTCAGTTGAAGCTACTTGTGGAGTTAGTTTGCTATGCAATAGTAGAGAATGGAAATAAATGCTAGTCAATGTTTGACTGTCATGTTGGCGTTGAGGATAATGATCTCCCACATGTGAAGTGTTCGAACAAACAGTGAGGGAAGTAAATGCTGAAGTTTTTTGACGTCTTCCAAGTCAAGTTTTAGGGCGCCTACAAACTCCTCATTCGATTTCCATCCTCCTCTTTTTGATGTACGCGGATGTCATCCTCCATTGCCTATTATTGAAGATTTGAAGCCTAATTCCGATACTGTGTCACTATATTTATTTTATAGTGTATTTGGATTAATGTGGACTTGAATTTAAATTTAGATTTGAACCAAATCCTTCAATTGGACACAAAAAATTTTATAAATTTAAATTTAATTTAAATCTAAATTCATTTCAAATTATATTATAATTCTTTATAATTTCAAGTTCCTTTTACATCATTATGATTTGAAATTCTTATCATTTCAAGTATCTTTTTTTCTTCATGTTTTCACTATTAATATATCTATAATTTGAAGAAATTTTTAAAAGGATTGGGTGCATCATGTCATTTGTGATTTATTCAATAAAAACATGATATTTAAATAGTATTAAATATAAATTGATTTTGATATTAATAATAATAAAGAGAAAAAAGGCAAGAAATTAAATATGTATTTTGTTATAAGAATAAAATTAATTAAAAAATATCAAATAACATTTTATTTAGATTATTTGAAGTATTTTAATTGGACAAGTTACAAATGATGTGGTGTGCTTGGTCTATCTAAGTATTTTTCCCTATAATATATATATATATATATATTTTCTCATCTTTTATATATTAAAAAATGAAAATAAATTCACCATTTCTAATTCTTTATTTTCCTTTTGAATCTTAGTTCATCTCTTTTCTTTATTTGATTTTTTTTTCAAATTACCCATATAAAAAATTTTAAATACATGAATTTTAAATGTAAGATTTGAAATACAAGATTTTAAATCTAAATGCTACCTAAATGACTGTGTATGGTGTATGATAATAACAAGTGCATTTATAAAATTAACAAGTATACATACTGTGCAGGTTAATGCATGTGTTTACGCTTGTTTTGTGAATAGTGATTAGTTTTTCATATCACATTAACAAGTGCCCCATCATAAATGATAAATACCGTATAGCATAATAATTACCAGATTTTAGAAAATCAAAAGTATTTTTCATCAAAAGCGTACGTTGGATAATTTTGGAAAATGGGGAAAGTATATGTTTTTTTGCATGGAAAGAAAAACGATGATTAAAAATATAGGGATGTAGAAAACCAAATTTTTTTGGTATGCAAAGTTACAAACAATATTTTCAAAATCAGACTGAATATTGAATCGAAAAAGTCAGTGGTTCATAGTTCGTATGGTTCAATCGGGTTGGACCAATGGTCAAATTGATGACGTAATAATTAAATTAAAAAAATTATATATATATATATATAATAATAATCTAAATATAAAAAATACAGATGAAATTGCTACTTAACTTAAAAAAACCAAATATTTTAAGTTTATCATGACTTAACAAATCACATGATACAACATAATATCAAATGATTAAAAAAATTAGTCATTTTTTAAAAAAAATTTGATAAAAATAAAAAATAACAGTCTAATTTTTGAAAATTGAATCCGGTTTCCGGCTTGATTCCGGTTTCTAGTTTGACCGCTAGTTCAAAATGGTCCAACCTGGCTCAATCCTTAAAATGATTTTCTCATATGAACTAAATCAAAATCCAGATTGGGTTTAGTCCGGTTAGGTTTTAAAAATACTGGTTACAAAAGAATTTTGTAGGAAAAAAAGGGGTACAAGTCCATCAAAGAGGGCAATCCTAGAGCAATGCAAGCATAAGAAAATTTGACAGCAAAGGAAAAGAAGAAATAAAAACCGAAGGCAACGGAAGAGAGAGAAGAGACAATACCTAAAAGTACAAGAGATGAGTTTAGAATTGGGAGCGGATTCAGCTTCTGTATAATCTTGTAATTATCATGAATAAAATGCACTTAAAAGTGCAAATGCTTATTTTTTCAATAAATAAAAATTTGAGTGAGATGAGTATCGAAAACTCACTAAGGTCACTGAATGCCTACAAGATTAAAAAGTGTTTATAAAGATATCCTCACATTGGTAATAGGATTTGAATCCACAACTTTATAAGATATGGCTCAAATTCTTATCAACTATACCAACTTTTATTGGTAAAGTGTAAATGTTTTATTAACATGACTTGGACAATGTAGGAAACTTCTGAAAACAGCGAAAATATTCAATAGGCCTTTTGTATATGCAATCTGTGTACAAAATGTTGAGAACATTGTTTTTGCAACCTACAACCAAATTTATTGGAAATGACTTTCTTATAGGCTACTAGCAATCAAACTTCAATGAAAGAGCACATCAAATAACTTTGCATCAGTGACGACATGGGCTTACTTAGAAATTGTCATTAACAAGTTTGAAATTTAGTTTAATGAAATTGACAACTAGCCAATGTTTAATGGCAACTTCGTTATAATCTATTGACAAGCAAACTTCATTAAAAAGATATAAAGTTAATGACAACGATTAATGACTTTGTATATACTAACCAATTATTGTTAATAATCACAACTAATATTATCGCTGATCATGTAATATTATTGGGTCAAATATCATTTTTTCTCCTAAACTTTTATTTAAGAAATGCTAGGTACTCTATACTGAAAGGTGGGGCAATATTCCCCTTAAATAATTCTTTTTAGAAGCAAAATTGCCCTTTTGTCATAGACCCATCATCTTCTCCATTATCATTAACATGAAATAGTTGTAGGGCTCACAAACAGTAAAAACAAGGCATTTTGACATTTTGACCATATGATATGAGCCAAGGGATTTGGGATTGCAGTGGCAGAGGAAGGAACATAACTGGGCTTGATTTTAGCAGCAAAATGGCAGCAAAATGGGACAGAATGCTTTAATGTCACTGCATGTGAGCTCTATAATTATTCCACATTAGTAGATAATGGAGAAGATGATGGGTTTTTGGTAAAAGAGATTTTGCTCCTAAAAAATTTGTTTAGGGAAGATATTATTCCACCTTTTAATATAGGGTGCTAAGTGCTCTTAAAAAAAGTTTGGGCAAAAAAATATACTTTAACCCAATATTATTAACAACTAGCCAACAACTAATGAAAAATACATTACAAGGTATTGACAACTAAAATCAAGTTTACATCATCAATGAATATATGATCATTATTGATAATAATCTAACGTCTAATGACAGCTTGTTTCAAGGTATTAACAAATGGTATTAAGTATGCGTTATTACTTTGCATGTGCTTACCAAATGCTGTCAATAACAAGTTAGCACTATACAATGATGACTGGGTTTATTGGAAATGGCGATAATGCTTACTAAATTGACAAATACTCTCTGTTGGCATGTGATGGAATCACATATCTGAGGTTCATTTCTCTCAAATTATGGACTTTATAAGTTACTGATACACGTAATAGAGATGACAAAAATTCACTTGGCATTAGTGACTAAGCATGTAATTACATTGATGTCAAATAAAAAGTTCGTACCAAGACAGTGGCAATATTAATTGTTTACTAAAAATGACAATTGCTCATACTATATTGATAACTTAATTCATATTGAACAACTTAGTTTACATAAAAATATATCACTTTTTATAAAAAAATATATATCACAACTTCATATATGCATCTAGGTGTGTTTAGATATATAAACAAAGTAAATTTTAGAGACATATACAAAAATATTCTCATGCGTTTAACACAAGTCAACATGAATTAGAATTCCTACAAGTCTGTTACTATCAATTCATTTGAACATAAACAATTGAACTCATGTTGCTGTTGCTGCAAACAAATCAAACATAACCACCAAACTAATCAAATATAAAAAACAACAACAGCAAATGAAATTCACATATTTGTTTGTTAATAGAATAGACAGCTGATACAAATAACTTCACATGTTTTTTCTTAGTATCACTAGTGCAAAAAATGTTTTTAAACCATGTGAAAATGACCTTTTAAACTGGTTTGGATATAGACAATTTAGAAAGACAAAAATTTCCAAGACTTTTCTAAACTGGTTCCACAACTGATTTAGAAAGTCTACATTTTAAACTGGTTGTAACTAAAACTGGTTTTTATTAATTTAAGTTTTCATATTTCATGTTGATAATGTCGAATCCCCAGAAACGAGATGGAGAGTGTAAGTTTGGCATGTGTCATCGTTGAATTCTGCCTCTACATTGCAATACTGGGATTCAATCTTATCCTTAGCCCTTTCTCCGAGCAGCGTTTTCACCAACTTTAGGAATGAATTAGAAGATTAATAGAAGATAGAGAGACTAGAGAAAGAATAAGAGTGAAGAATTCTAGGGAAAAAAATGGACAAGAAAATGTGTAATCAAATCTCTATGTATAACCCTCTTGCTACTCGAATTCGTAATACCAACCTCACTAGCCATCTAGTTAGGGACGGTAGGGAGAAGAGAGAATGCAAACGCACAATGTTTCGGTGTGGAGATAAGGATTTGAGAGGCAATAAGAACGCCGGTGTGGTAACATCTTTATTTCTAGACCGGTGGTGATACTTAACCCAATATAAAAATAAAAAAAAAATAGTGAAATCCACTCCATTAGAAATGGACATTATGGTGCGTTAATAGGGGGGTGACGAGGCAATGCATCTAGTACATTTAGGGACAAAAATGATCCCAAATCAAGTTTAGAATATCTGCAGACCTTGAAAAAAAACTCAAAAGTAAAAGTGATCCTTTCTTAAATCAATTCCACAACAATTGGTATAAAAATGATGGTTTAAATAACTATTTTTCTACTCTTGTATGATGTGAAAAACTAATCACGTTATTTACGGAGAATATACTTGCATAACACATGCATCAACTTGCATTTAATATACAACCTAACTAGTACATAGACTTGTTAATTTCCCAGGGGTACTAGATATTTTCTTACATTATACTTGTCATTTTTAATTTAACAGATTCGTCAGCATTTTATACTCATTGAGTTTTTTACTGTACTATATACACAGTATTTGCTAATCTCCTCTATTAACTTAAGAAATATTGGCACAACACTTACTAGTTATTTTGTCTGAATAAATAGATCAGTCACGTGCAACAAAGATTATATTATAAACCTTCAGTAAATAACATACAATAAGCAGTGGAAAATGAGGAGCAGATGGTGAGAACTCCACACCAAGAAGACGATCAACAACTTAAGCATTTGCTTCCTATCTCCATTATCGCATAGCAAACCCACTCCAAAAGCGTCTGACTAAGAACTCAACAACACAAAACAACATATGACAAATGGTATATGCAAGATAAACACAATCATCTTTGAAAATGGAAGACAGAAAATGGTGTGAAGAAAACGTACCTTGATTCCTGAACCAAGAATTTATTGTTTAGGTGCCAAACTAAATAGGATTGAAGGTCCATTTTTGCCTCGAACTATTCACCAAGAAGTATTATGTGTCCTAAATTTTTTATTGTAACAATTTTTTTCTTAAAGTTATTAAAATGTAGCAATTTTGATTGTTAAATCCTTAAACGTTAGCCGTTAACTTCTATCCCAAAATGCCAAGTGTCTTGCCATGTGGATCCTAGTGGGAGTGGAAAATGAAAAAAAAAAAAATAGTGGTGGAAAACTTTGGCACTCTTCCTCTACTAATAATGTCCATCAAAGCTATTTTCGACAATGTAATAATGAACATATTCACCTTCTTCATAGGAACCTAAAGCAGCACAGGAAGTGAACACTCACTAAAAGTGACTTGTTCGGATTAAGATAGTCTCCAGAACTCTTTATCTCATGAAACAGCTCAATTCTCTCATTGAAAAAAATAATTATTGGCATACCCAGACACCATTGCACCCTAGGAAACATAATTTCTTTGAGGAATTGAATCGAACAAATTCCGAGCTTCATTGACCAACCCATTGCCACAGTAACACTAATAAGGCTGGTCCAACAAACCACATTGTTATGAGAACTTTTCATCGAACGAATTGCGAGCACCTTGAATTGCCCCGTGCTAAAGCACATTTTTTTTTTTGAATTGCCCACCTAGTTTACCGGAGTTTCACCTTGACTACATCCAGATCTGACCTGAGTTGCATACCTGGCTTTGGTGAGTGAGTCTTTTGAAAAAAAATTTTCTGCATATGCAAGGCTTGAATTCAAAACTTTATTTAAACAAAACTGAATCACTTATCACTTAAACCAACGCCGTTGGTAGTACATATTTAATGCAAAATTAGCAACATAATGTCATAGCCCAAGAGAGCGTAGGCGCTGCCGTAGAATCAAGTGGCCCACATATGGAAGTTAAGGGCTTTGAACGAAGAGGATGAGTAAGACGAGTGCGTCAAGTGAAGGCCTATGCTGATATTGAATTAGAACTTCTCTCTCTGACAGGCTTTTCTTTCTAGCAGATTCTCTGCGATTCTGATTTCTTTCTGTTACGCTCATTTCCGTTATTTTGCGTAAACCAGTCTAGAAATGATTTTTGAAACCGGTTATACTTGCAAACAGTTTAGAAAGCTTTAAGGACATGGGAGTTAATTACAAAAAAATCACGGTCTCTATTTTCTAAACTGTACACGCACAAATTGGTTTAAAAAGCTATTTTTTTCACTAGTGTAATATTAATTATAAGAGTATTTTAAATCTAAATTTTTTAATTTCAAATATAATTATCATGTTTAATCAATTTTTTAAAATTATGAGTTAATTACAATTTACTTATAATTAAATACGGATGGAGTTCGTACCCCGCACCAGCTGGCATGCCGCACGTTAGCAAATGGCGTTGGTTTGTCGCATTCATTGATTGTATATTAAACGCGCGGAGAGGAAAAGGATTTTTTTGGCAATTTTAAATTATAGACCATCCAAGACCTCATAACAAACACTAGCAATGGCATTAAATGTTTGACCAAAAAACCAGTGGCATTAAATGGTGCAGGACCAAGTTGGTCAAAAAACAAAAAATGGTGTATGACCAAACACAATTGGGATATAAAATCACTCATCTATAAACTCATAACCAACTCCGTGGTTGATGTCCATTTTTACTTTTAAATTATTTTTGTAAAAGTACCTAATAACCTGAACTCTAGCAATCTTGTCCCGAATGTTAAATGAACATATGCTAACAATTATTTCCTTTTTATATATAAAATATTTTTTCAAAATATTTTTTATTTTTAAATATAAAAGGTTAGCAATTTTTTAATGAATATACTATTAAATTATTATTAAATTTAAAACAATAAATACTTTCATTAATTTAATTTGAAAAAAAGATTGATTTTTTATTTACAATAATTAAAAATAAAATTAAATATATAATTCCATCACATGCAAAATTTAAGTTCTTTAATTTCAGCCTTCTGAATTATTTGAGTTTTTAAGGTTCTTATCACAAACTTCAAAAAATCACAGTGCTTGATGTAACCTTTCATTGAATTCTTTTATTGTTTGTACATGTTTCCCCTTATTGATGGGCGCAAGATTAATAAGTCAATGAGGAAATACCTTAAAATAACCTTCTTGTCGTTTTTAATTCACATGAGGATGACTATTCATGCGTTGAAAATTTAAAAGAAGTGGTGCGGACCAAAGGTTAGAAATCAAGGGAGAAATATCTCAATTATTTGAGAAGAATTTTCTCCTTTGAATGCTCCAATGTGACAAAATCATATTACTGTTAATTGGTCTTTGAGTTAAAGAGTAAAGGCGCCTAGTATTCTAATTTTTTTTATGTAATGTTCCTTTTTAATATTTAAAAATAATATATTGTTATCCTTATCATTAATAATAATTAATTTTAATAGTTAGTTGATATGAAAATTACAGAAAAAGACCTCAAATTTTTTAAAAATAGAAAATTACTAATAAGTATCATGTAATAAAGTTAATATCAATTAAATCATTTAAATTATAAATAAATACTAAAAGACAAATCTTATTTTTTACCCATATAAAAGATAAAAATACCACTTTGACTAACCAACTTGACCTTTGTTATAAATGCATTTAGAAGAAATTTCTTTATAATCATTTATAATATTTATAATAATTAAGTCTAACAGATTCAATGCATTACCCTTGAGCGAGCAATATTCTAGAAGATGTTGCATATTTTTCACTTGATCTGTCCACTGCTATAATGCACCGGGTGATTTGATACAAACATTAATTTTTGAAAAAATTAATTTTTTATTCTCTCAACTATTAACTCACTTATAACTTAATCTCTCAATTATGATTAGCTCTGACTCAATCCTTCTTGACTCACTTACAGCTTGGTTCTTATTTTTTATTTTTTTAAAAAATTATCCTTATCAAATAATAAGAAGGATAAAAAAAAATGCTCATATCTTGCTCTCAAATACCCTTCTCTTGAAAAGAGAACTAACAAAAGTTAAGGAATTGAGTTATAGATAAGTCAAAAGTTGATAGACTAAATCGTAGCGAATCATAATTGAGGAATTAGGTTACAAGTGAATTAATAGTTGAAGGATTAAAAGATTAACTTTTCTTAATTTTTTTAATTTCATTAGCATTAATCTTTTCAATTGTCACCCAAATAAGGGGAAAAAAGTCAGATGAAGATCAAATTAGTATTTTATAAAATAGCTCAGATAAGATTTACAATTAATGGAAAACATATATGTGGGCCTTAGCTCTTTTTCGGGAGGAACTGTGTGTGTGTAGATCACTACCACAAAAAAACCCATACTTGACGTTTATTTTCACAATACTTGACGGTTTTTAATCGTCAAGTAAGGGTGCGACATATATTAAAGAAATAATACTTGACGGTTAAAAACCATCAAGTATTAATCTTATACTTGACGGTTATTTGAAAAAAACCGTCAAGTATATGAAGTAAATATGCACTTCCCAGAATAAATACTTGACGCTTGTTTCAAAACAAGCGTCAAGTATTTATGGCCAA
This sequence comes from Prosopis cineraria, assembly GCF_029017545.1. NCBI lineage: Eukaryota > Viridiplantae > Streptophyta > Magnoliopsida > Fabales > Fabaceae > Prosopis > Prosopis cineraria. The sequence continues at coordinate 11,703,340 of NW_026555332.1, read as the reverse complement.
AACCTGTCAGTTCTTTTGGCCATAAATACTTGACGCTTATTTCCTTATAATCGTCAAGTATTTACAAATACTTAACACTTGTTTTGAAACAAGCGTCAACTATATTGATACTTGACGATTATTTTGAAATAACCGTCAAGTATTAATGACATAATTTTTTTAAATATGGTGGCTGCTTTTAAAGCAGCCCCCTGCATAAAGATACAGATAAAGATAAAAAAACAGCCAGCCAGTAATGAAAATAATGCAATATAATGAATGTTTGTAATAGTATCTCCTATCTAATTAACATAAAAATTCCTATATATTTAACCTTAAAATCTAAACTTATTTGCAAACTAATGTTTCAAAATTAAGTGGCCTATCCCATAAAAATTGGCCCAAAAATGTGTATATAAATGTAACTAACTATTGTACCGGCCTAACTACTGTTGCTACCCACATATTGAAAACACATTGGGCCACCTCTTCAAGGACCTCTTTTACATGTGCAGTCATATAACGAACGCAATAGATGTCCTTGAAGTACTGTAAGTAAATAGTTACAACAATTTCAAGTTAATAGGTAGCTAATTAAAATTGTTTAAAATTTATAATTGAAGTGTAATTAAATTTTATATATATACCTTGTTAGATAATGTGGTAGGGGCATGAGTGATAATGTCTTTCATGAACTTCATCAAGCAATAACCACAGTCATTGCTCTGATCTGGCTGGAATGGACACTATAAAAAAACACATATCAATGAAATTGTAAAATATAATGAGACAATTTCTTGATTAAAAACTTGACCAATTAAACAAATACCTTAATAGTGACCATTTCTCTGAAGATTCGAATGCCCTCATCTTAGGGGACACAGTCATGTCAGTCGCAGTGCGATACAACACCACAGCTCTAAGAAGGAATTATGGAATGAATGTGAGAAATATATATGAATGAAAACTAAAATTAAAAAGAAATAACAAGTAAAAAAATCCAACTTACTCATTAAAAAGTACCACCATATCTTCCTTGTTGCTTGGCTCTCCATTAAGGGGATCGAGATACCATATTTTTGGAGCAATGGGATTAACCACAATAAGCATTCAGTGTCCCCTAACAAGAAACAGCACATGTTACCAAACAAATAAATATAAAAAAAATATTTACTTGTAACAAATATTAACAACTCACCCTTGGCAGTAAGGAGCGAGAAATAAAGTATCCTTCGCTGCTCCCCTTTCTCGAAATTGATCCGAAAGCATTCTTGCTTGATTTTCAAGGGCTTCCTTTGTAATATTATTGTGGGGAGAGACATCATGAGGATTAACCAGCTTGATCTTTGACTCGAGGCCACCAGGAACCATGAATGAGGTATAAAGGTGACTTAGGTGAAAAAATATATAAGTTAATATGCTTGCATACTCACACACATAAATAATTCAAGAAATTAACTAATAAATGTTGAAGAATTACCTCATGTAGAAAGTTATCAAACTAGTGCTCGCCATATCGTGCTTGAAGATTTCATTCAAAATTTCATCCCGAACGACTTCAAATGATGCTCTACCAAATAGCCATTGTCAAAATTAATGATATCCCCTATCGGCTCTTGACGAATCATCCTCGTAGCCGAAGCAAAAGTCTCAAGAGAGTCACGGAATTTGTTTTCTACAACAGGCATGGGCACTACATGTTGCGAAACTGTGACTGACTCTTTAGTATGGCTTGACACCTTACCCTTCAATTTGCTTTTCCCCCTTGGCTATATAATGAAAAAGTTAGACATATACATATATATATTAAAAATTTTAAATAATTATATAAATCATATATACCTTTTTCTTTGGTGGCAAGGGGTCCTTTGGCGGCTTTGGGTCCTTTGTCAGCTTTGGTATACCAACCATAACAAAGTGGCTGGGCCATGCAACGAAGCTCCCAACGCATCTCCTACCGTCTGCATCTCATCGGTAGGATAAGGTAATGGATACTTGGAGTCGATTGCAACAAGCAAGGAAACCCTAATGCAATCGGGCGGGAGGGAAAGGTTATGGATTGTGTCCCCGGCAATGTTATACACGCGTCCCGTTGCATCTACTTTGCGTGACGGATCGTCTGCTAAACAGTTGCAGTCATTCTCGCCTTAAATAAATGAAGAACGTTAGTTGTTTAGATAAAAAATTAGTTGAGCAAATTTAAAAGAGAAAATGCATTACCTCAGGATTTTGTCTGAAGGGACTGTACAGCTATCTTTTTCGCTGGGGCTAATGTCACCCAAAAGCCTCCCAGGGATCTGGCCCCTTCAATAGCATGTCAATTAACTTCGCTTGGGCTTCTAGCTATTGTTTTATAACAGCTTACTCTTCTCTCAACTCTTGGACCTCGAATGAAGAAGTCGATGTTCGCTTCTTAATCTTGCCAAAGTATTGCTTCTTGTGACACCGAAGGCAACACCCCTAACACGACCAGGGTGGTCAGGGGTCCCCAACGCTCTAGCTAAGATATCCCACATGCTCAGGAAGCTTGCCCTGTGATACTTCTTGAGAGAGGGAATTATGTGAAAGTAGAGCTAATTAGTATGCCTTTTAATAATCATTTATTAATTGATAGATAAAAATAACACTTATAATTTTTCAGCAACCTCTTTCACACGAGGGTTGTCAATCACTCATCTTTATTTGTTCGTGCCAATGCCCAGGTCTTTGGCGGATTATGGTAACATCCGATCCCTTAGCCTCAACTTCTTTCTGCTCCATGCCTGCATACCCTAACCTCCTGCTCTGTAAGGCTATTCATTCTTGGCCACTCTCTTTTATTTTTGGAGGCTCAGTTCCTTTAATCAATAACAAAAATATCCTGTTAGTACACATAGATATATTATGAAAGGCACTAAATTTAAATTTAGAAACATAAATACCTTAAAATTCCTTCTCACGCCGAAGACAACAAAAGCATCCCATCTTCTTGCTTTACTAAAGGCTGTAATAAGGGAGGAAAACTGGGCTACAAATTCAGCATAGGGGTCTTTCAAATATTTTTATGTAATAA